>NC_056569.1:11558087-11574881 GCF_013358625.1 Macadamia integrifolia
AAAAAAAAAAAAAAAAAAATCAAAGCTCATAGTATTATATCTCTAGTTGCTTATAACTATCAATATTTTGGTTCCTACTTGTGAGGTTTAAGAATTAAGGCTTTGTTTCTTGGTATTGCCATATATTGGTATAGTTATATTGGGTGAGTTGCCTTCGTTAAGAAAGTTGATTTTGTACTTATTTATTGGAGGCAGATTCAGTCTATTTGCCTTGTCTTAAGGAGGCAGAATCAGTTGTTTATGCACCGAGGATATTACAATTTGGTGTGGTTTCACTAGTGTGCAAGGATAAATTGATCTCCCATCTGTTTTATAACTTCTCCTGTAATGACATGCTCAGACTTGAGATGATCCTTGAATTATATGCTATCCAAATTGTTTTACAAGAGGAGGAAAAAGAACACAGTTCAAATTGTCATTGGAATGTCCCAAATTAGTGAAAAGATTTATGGGAATTTGGGATGTTGACGACTGTAAAGAGAAGAGAAGAAAAAGAGAGAGAAAGAGAGACCTGCGATTGTGTAGCAAAGTGAGTCCCAATTGATTATATTGGGTTTGCCCTCCTTCATTCATTAAATAGAATTGCTATTACAAGTTCTGCTGGGAATTGGAAAGAACAAAATATAACAAAATAGGAAACTAATATTAATTGCTAACTTCTAATTATATTCAGTCCTAATAGGACTAGGACAATCCTAATAGGATTAGGAAAACCCAAACCCACAATCCTAATAGGACTAGGAAAATCCAAGGAGGTTTTTGCGAGTCTGCGACTTGATTTATACTCCTTTCTCTTGATAGGCTTTTAACACTCCCCTCAAGCTGAAGCATACACATAGCAACATAAAGCTCCAGCTTGGACCAAACAAGAACTCTAACAAGCATAGAGAGAACTCCAATCAACCATCATAAAACCATCAGCAACTCCAATACCAATGAAAGCCCTTCCCAAGAAGATAGTCCAATAGAAAAAAACAACAGCAACACAAAAGCCTTTCCCAAAGAAGGCACTCAAACAAAAGTGTAGCATCCAACAACTACATCAAAAGACCTTCCTAAAGAAAGTACTCCAACAGAAATTGTAACTTCTAGTAGTTACAACAAAATCACTCATGAGCCTCAAACAGAGATCTCCTTATAGGCGGCTTACAAAAAATTCCACAGATAAATAGGCAGCATCAGGTCGCTGGGGACTAAACAACATTAGGTTGTTGAATATAGCAAACAACGTCAGGTCGTTGAATATACCATCTTCAAAAGATAAAGTAGCTGCTAAGGACAGACAGGAGCAGATATGTTTTCAAACGAAATAATTTTGAGCATACATAATCTTAAGTAGACAATTAATCAATTCGAGCAGATAATAATTTGAATTTCCCCCTCGTGTAGCAGTACACAAGGACAAATAATTTTCAATAACCACCATCACAGAGAATCCGATAACCAAGACCATTGCAATAAAATGATTTCCAATCTCCCCCTGACGGTAGCAAATATGTGAAGAAAAACCCAACAGCTATAGAAAGTGAAGCAATCATCTCCACAAAACCAGCAACTATTAAGGACGAAACCATCGTCTCCTTCCTAGAAACAAAACCAACAATGGAAGAGTAGAAATCAGATTCAAAATCTGATGTGTTTTCATAGCAAGAATGGTTTCAGCAAGAAGATCCCAACACTAGAAACCAGTGGCGACATTAGTCCTTTCGACTACCTAGTCGCAAACCAGAATAGACGATACCAACTTCATACAGACGATACCAGACGATAGCAAATTGATTCTCCAGCAACAATTGATTCAGGACAAATTTAGAAGTAGAAGACACGAACAAAATCAGGTATGATTTGCAACAAACCTTCATTGAAACCCTAGTTCTTATTTTTCTAAGGATTAGAGCTTCACCAGTAGCATGATACCTTTGAACGACTCTTAAAACAGCAACTTGTTAAGCTCTAATACCATGTAAAGAGAAGAGAAGAAAAAGTGAGAGAAAGAGGGACCTGCGATTGTGGAGCAAAGAGAGTCCCAATCGATTATATTGGGGTTGTCCTCCTTCATTCATTAAATAGAATAACTATTACAAGTCTTACTAGGAATTGGAAAGAACGAAATAGGAAACTAATAGTAATTGCTAATTTCTCATTATATTAAGTCCTAATAGGACTAGGACAATCCTAATAGGATTAGGAAAACCTAGATTCACAATCCTAATAGGACTAGGAAAAACCAAGGGAGGAGTTTGCGACTTGCGCTAGACTCCTCCTTTCTCTCGATAAACTTCTAAGAACTACATATTAGAATTCGTAATGAGGGATCAAAGTTGTTAATTGAACTTCTAGGAATGTGAAATTTGTTTGACCACATACTTTTTCCTTAGGGGGGGGGGGAAAGAGAAGAAATCAATATTATATAGAATTTACATTTGACAACAAAGGAACTAGCGTAGGTGCTATAAGAAGGTAAGATTGATAAGCACAGTAAGCACCCAAAAGTAGGTTCCCTGCCCTCATTTTACATTAAGGATTTATGCAATAAAACCACATAAATATCATCAACAAAACTGAACTCCTATATTATGTTTCTCTTTGTCAGGACTATATTGAGCTCTGTTTTGGTGAAAATTCAGAATCCATATTAGGAATCAGAAGGTCGTACATCTGCTAGTCTGCATGCCTACAATATAGAGCTGAACTATGAAGATGGCTATGAACTTCTTCTTTTCTTCTCAAGTTACACTAATACTAGTTGTCATCGTATGAAATTAAAAAGCACATCATGATAATAGTTTAAGTTTGCATTTGAGAGTCTTATGCTTTGGAGGAGCTCTGTTGACTTCCGTGAAATTTTTGGAAACTATTGAATAATATAGTTTTTAGGTTAAAACTTCGGAAAATGGCCCACCTTGATAGGCTTGTCAAGGTGGTCAAAATATCTGCCATGTGGCAGATCAGATGAGACCCAAATTTGTGGACATGTAAAACCCCAAGGTCCCCTGCTCACATATAAAATTTCAGCTCAAACAGAGTTTGCCAAGTGGCAAAATAGAGCTTTGAAAATTCAGGATTAGGGGAGAAGGCACAATATTTATTGGATTACCATAGAGGCCTGCATGAACATACATGGGATACATGCAAACATGGTTTAAAGTATCTCTGATACTGATACGATACCCTCCGATACGTATCTGAAATTTAGCCGATCAATACGATACACACCGATACGATACATGGAATTTTTAAAATCCTTTCGTATCGATATATATCATACGGTACATACCGATATGCACCAATACACTATCGATACGTACTAATACTCTATGAAAAATATAAAATCGAGGTGAAATATACATTTTGGTATGTATCGGTAAATATCGGTGAATATTTGTATGTATCATTCGGTACATATCGATGAGTATCAGTACATATCGGTGAGTATCGGTATGTACCGATACGGTGCGCTACGGTCATATAATGACCAAGATGGGTATTTTTTCAGAAAACATTATTTTTTGAGTGTTTTTCTTCCAAAGTTCCTGCCAACCATATTTCTCTCTAACTAAAGTGGAAATCAAGGTTGGGAACAAGGATTTTACATTTATAGGACAACTGCAAACCTTGAATTCTTAGTGCGATACCCTCAATTTAGTGTCTATGCATAATACATGTTATTAATAGCTTTTTTTAACATATATTTTATGCAAAAGAGTTTAGAAAGGTGTTTCATATCCATTTATATGCGTATCTTTAGCGTATCTTAGTGTATCTCCGATACGATACGATACGATACCCTCCGATACGTATCTTAATTTTGGTCAACCGATACGACGACCGATACCGATACTTTAATCCTTGCATGCAAATATAAGGGAGGATGTTTGTTTGAATTTAAATTAGTTAGAATGGACACATCATCATTCCATGTTGCAAAATGAGGATGGGCCGCTTCGATAAGCTAATGAGTGGGCCATGAAAATGAGTATTTTTTCCTTTTTGTATAAGCTTGTAGAAAATAGTGTTGATTATTAACATTAATTTTTTTTTCCTCCTGTGGATGTGAGGGGGACCCACTGAGAGAAAACTCCCTGCTCACATATTGAGTTTCAGTGACAAGGGAGTTTATCACATGACCATATAGTGCTGAAAATTTATTGTATTAGAATATTTCTATGTGGGCTTATATTAATTGGGTTTTTGTGCTTTAATAAAACAAAGCTAATTATTTGGTCTAATTAAGTGAGACATATGGGCTTTAATTAGTTTAATATGGACTGGCTAGTGTGAGCTTTAGTTAACCATTGGACTTGTGATGAGTGGGTCCATTGGGAAACTTTATAAACATAGAGCTAGGTCCCTCCTCTAACCCTAATCTTATTCACAATGTACATTCTGGAGAGAGGGAGAAGGAGAAGGAGAAAGAGAAAGAGACAGGGTTTCTTGTGGCTTCCTCCTTTGTACGTTCAGGTTCCTCATCTTGCCAGTGATCATAGGGGAATAGAGAAGAAGTACCTTGCTACGTGGATTAGAAGGTTTTTCGCTGCACTTTGCTTTACTATGGATCCCAAACAAGATACGCTTTTATTGTTTGTAGTTTCTATCCCATTGTTCTTAGTGTTCTTAATCTATTTATGGTGATTTATTGGATCTAAGGATTGGATCTAAGGATTATATCTTGTAGAGAGATTTTAATCCTACATGTGGTATCAGAGCCACCATAGATTAGGTTTAGAACTATAATTATGTCTGCAAGGGATAGATTAAAGTTTCTGGATTGAATCCATGGATTATGGGTGATTAGATTTAAAACCCTAATTAAAACCCAAATCAAATTTATGAGTGATGGATTATAGTTTTTGGATTTGATCCATTAATTAAAAATGATTAGTTTTTTGAAGCTCTAATCGATTAGGGATGATTATTTTTGAAACCTAATTGATTGTTGATGATTATTTTGAAACCCTAATCAATAAGGACTATTAAGTTTAAAACCCTAATTATTGAGGATGAATAGTACCCATAGTACTCTTCATAGGATTAAAAATAAATGAAGAAATATCTTAATTGATGATTAAAGTATTAAACAATGTTATTAGCATCTATTGTAATTTTAGGGACAATTTTGAGCCCCTTGTCTTCAAGTCTAAAATTGCATATTATTTGGTTTGATGTAAGTGATATTAATTATGTTCTGGTATGAGAAAGTTTCATGAATTTGATTAAGTTGTAGCCACTAAAATGGTCTTCTTCATTGAATTTGTGGAATATTGATCTTATACGGTAGTGGGATATCTCTAGTTCTAATGCATGGTCATATACCCGAAGGAGGTGATTGTGTGTTAGTACTCAGAGGGTCACATATATAGCATATAGTTGAAATTGACTAACCCAAGTAGTCTATACACCCAAAGGTGGATAGCCTATCAAAGGTTGGAATATGTTTTCATGGCCGCTGATATGTGTAGGGTTCTGCAACTTCATGTTATGAATTCAGCCCAAAGGTGTTTACATAATGAAGTTTGTGAATTTTCAATTGGTATACTTATATATTTTTAAGTTACATGGTACTCACATTATGCTAATGATATACATTGTTTATTTTTAAATCACCTTTTCTGTCAACAATAATATGGTTCATATTGAGGCTCTTACTGGGTCCAACAGAAATGGAAAGAGGATGTATTGTTTGCCATGGAAATGACAGATGTTCACACATCCCTTATTATGAATAAACTAGCGGATCTCACTTATCAGAGCACTGGTGATGAAAAATTGGTGCATGATGCTGCATGAATAAAGAGCAATCACATCTGTTTACTATCCATAAAGAGGGCGATCAAAGATCACCTAAAAAGTGGTTTGTCTACTGATTGCACTGTTAAGGAGATGATGGAAGCAGTAACACTTAGGTACAGAGTCTCATCAAATGCTGAAATAGGAACTCTTCTACAGGAACTTTTTCAATTTAAGGTATGATGGTTCTAGAGGTGTTAGGGACTACATAATTCGGATGGTGCATTACCAAACCAAACTCAAAGCCTTAAATATTTCTCTCCCTAATCCTTGCATTGTCCATCAAGCTTTAAATACCCTTTCTTCTGAATTTTGGATCATCAAAATCAATTATAACTCTCAAGATGAAACCTAGACCATTAATGACTTGATCTCTAGAGTTGTTATTGAGGAAGAAAAACTGAAGAAGGAGAAAACCCATACACTTGTTTGCTTCTAGCTTCAGTTTTCATAAAGGTAAATAGCCTAAATCTCATACTAATAAAGTTGCTCAGGAAACAAATAAGGAGTCTGCTCAATCTAGCAATTTGGTTCATAAGAAATCTTCTTTTAAGGAGGAGGATGATCACTGTTTCCTTTGTAAGAAAAAAAAGATCATATGAAAAAGGAATGCCCTAAGTACTCAACTTCGTTATCTAAACGTGAGCATGCAGATAATAATTCTTTGGCACTTGTTTGTGAATCGAACTTATCAGAAGCCTCATTTAGTTCTTGGTGGTTAGATAGCGGTGCAACTAACCATGTTGCTTTTACCATACAGGGATTCATAAACCAGAAGAAGCCAAATAAAGATGAATCAAAGCTCACTGTGGGGAACAATGAACAAGCTAATATAGAATTCGTGGGAGATGTCATTTTAATTCTAGACTTTGGTTTTAAAGTGATGTTAAGAAATACTTTTTATATATCGTCCTATAGGCGGAATTTGATTTCCGTTTCAGTTTTAAACTTGTGTGGGTATCATTTTGAAATAAAGAACGCTATGGTTAATTTGTTCTTCAATTCAAATAAGGTTGGATATTGTACTATGTCTAATGGATTATATAGATTGTGTTTAGCTCCTCATGATATTTATGTCTCTTATAATGTTGAAAAAATTGTTTCCAAAAGGCCTTTACCTAAGGAACAGTTATACATGTTGTGGGATAAAATGCTTGGTCACATTTCTAGGGAAAGAGTTGAAAGATTGATAAATTCTGACATCCTGCCCACTCTTGAAGGTGACCTAGAGACGTGTAGACTGTTGTAAAGGAAAAATGACCAAGATAAAGAAGAAGTCGGCAGTCCGTAGTTCTGACCTATTGGAGGTTATTCACATTGACATCAGTGGACCCTATACAACTACATCGTGTAGAAATTTTTGTTTCATCACAATTATTGAGGATTATTCCCGATATGGTTATTTGTTCTTGATTAAGGAAAAGTCTAAGTTTCTTGATAAATTTTAGATTTTTAGGACTGTAGTCAAAAAATAGTTGGGAAAAGTCATCAAGGTTGTTAGACTGACCAGGGTGGTGAGTATTATGGTAGACATGACGATGCTGGACAACTTAAAGGCCCGTTTGCCAAATACTTGGAGGATTCTGGGATACTATGCCTGAGAGTCCTGAGCAGAATGGGGTGGCCGAAAGGCGTAATCGTACCCTTATGGATATGATGAGAAGTATGGTTAGTAAGGAAATTTACCTCAGTTTTTATGGGGTGAGGTTTTGAAGACATCCCTTTATATCCTTAATTGAGTCCTTACTAAAGCTGTTCCATTAACTCCTTTTGAGTTATAGTCTAGATAGAAACCTAGTTTGAACCATCTTAGAGTTTGGGGATGACCTGCAGAAGTAAGGTTGTATAATCCAACTTTGAGCAAGTTGGACTCTAAAACTACTCGTTGCTACTTTGTTGCTTACCCTGATCATTTTAAAAGGGTATCGATTTTATAACCCTTGCGAAGGTATTAGAATTGTGGAATCACAGACGGCAAAGTTTCTTGAACTTGACGTGGCCGACAAGGGTAGTTGTTCTCAGACTATAGGGAACAGTAGTGAGGTTGGGATGACTGTATCATTTACTCTACCTATTCAGATGGATGTTGAGCCTACTACACCGGTTGCTGCACCTATTGAGATACAGGAACATGTTGTTGATATAACTCCTACTGAGGTTCCTCAGGTTCAGGATGTGGTTGTGGAGGCTCCACTTAGGAGATCCACCAGGGAGAAGAGGCTAGCCATACCATCAGACTAGATAGTCTATTTGGGAGAACATGACTACTACATCGGTTGTGTGATTGATCCAGTTTCTTATTCAGATGCTATTTCTAGTCCTCAGTCAGATTTGTGGTTAGATGCAATGAAAGATGAGATGCAATTGATGAAACATAATAGTGTTTGGAGCTTGTTGAATTGGCTGAAGGTTGTCAGCCCATCGGTTGCAAATGGGTGTATAAGACTAAAAAGGATTCCAAATGAAAAATTGAGAAATTTAAAGCCAGACTGGTAGCCAAGGGATTTACTCAAAGAGAAGGAATAGACTATAATGGGACCTTCTCCCCAGTCTCTTCGAAGGATTCTTTCAGGGTAATCATGGCATTGGTAGCTCATTTTGATATGGAGTTGCACCAGATGGATGTAAAAACTGTTTTTTTGAATGGAAACCTTGATGAGGTGGTCTATATGGTTCAACCTGAAGGTTTTGCGTGAATGGTGCTGATCATCTTGTATGTAGACTTAATAAGTCTATTTATGGGCTCAAACAAGCTTCCAAGCAATAATACTTTAAGTTTGATAGTGTTATGACTTCATTCGGTTTTGTTGAGAACCAGTCAACCAGGTAGATCAATGTATATATCACAAGGTCAGTGGGAGCAGATTTATTTTCCTTATACTTTATGTGGATGATATCTTGCTTGCAAGTAGTGATCTAGGACTGTTGCATGAAATAAAGCAACAGTTATCTAGGGAGTTTGAAAAGGACCTTGGTGATGCGTCTTTTGTCCTTGGCATTGAGATCCATAGGGATCGTTCTCGTCGATTGTTAGGTCTTTCTCAGAGGGCATATATTGCTCGTGTTCTGGAGAGGTTCAGTATGCTGGATTACAAATCTGGGAAAGTTCCAATTCTCAAGGGTGATAAACTGAGCTTATTACAATGCCCTAAAAGTAATATTGAGAGAGATTCAATGAAGAAAGTACCCTACGCTAGTGCACTTGGAAGTAACATGTATGCTCAAGTTTGTACTAGACCAGATATTACTTTCACAACAGGAGTTCTAGGTAGATATTAGTCGGACCCTAGTCACAATCATTAGGTTGTTGCCAAGAAGTTTTGAGGTACTTAAAGGGGATAGAATTATATGTTGATTTACATACGTGTTCAAGACCTATAGCTAGTAGGGTATACAGACTCTGACTTTGCTTTTTGTCAGGATGACAGGCAGTCCACATCATGATATATTTTCTTAATAGTGGGTGGGGCAGTATGGTGAAAAAGTGCGAAACAGAAATTGATAACTTCTTCGACTATGCAAGCAGAATTTGTAACATGCTATGGAGCAGCTACTCAAGCAATTTGGCTCAGGAACCTCATAAGGGAGTTGACAATGTTTGATTTTGTGGCTAGACCCATCAAGTTGTACTGTGATAACAATTCTGCTGTGTTGTTTATTAACAACAATAAGGGTATCACATGGTCCAAACATATGGAGATCAAATATTTGACTATAAAGGAAAATGTTTAGAAAGGTGACATCATAGTGGAGCATATTGGTACAGATGATATGGTAGCTGATCCCCTTACTAAAGGCCTTCGCCGTTGTGTTTTTGAGAGACATATCATTAGCATGGGCTTAGAAGCATCATGGGATGCGATTGTTTAGTGGGAGATATTTCATTTTGCTCTATTGTGTAATAAAATTTTCATCTGTACTTTTTTACCTTTTTGGTAATTTTGGGGTTTATATATTAACTGCCTTTTGTGTGCAATTCTATTTAATAAAATGCAGTTTTGTTATAACTGTTGTATTTAACACGTGGGTGTTTTATATGTTGGCATGTTATATATATATAAATGTTTGAAGTCTTAAAGAATGTGTTAACCTTGAGCAAAGGCTGGGGCATTCAGTTTTTAGTCTTAAGTTATGTCTTATAATACATAAAGTATAACTCGAGTTATTGAAGATAAGACATACAGGTTCATTGGAACCATAAAGAATTTTCTCAAATGTGGTTGTATCACTTAAGGGAGAGAAAATTGGACTTACAAGGGGATAACACATATGGAACCATTATCTGAGTGTTATCTAGTTGTCACACTACCATATTGAATCCATGTTAGTAGAGTTGAGAGCTCTCGTGACCGTGGAAGGTCTTGTGTCATTTATAAGATGCAGTTACCGCCATGATTCAGTGTTTGAGACTCTATGGGACATGATTGACTATTAGAGATGTCTCTAGACCATTATAAAGGCATGTGCATTAAGGTGATGATTAGCCTGAGATTGTTTTTAAAGACAAAATAAGTTTTAAAAATTGATAGCAATTAATATAGCCCAAGTGAGAGAATGTTAGAATATTTCTATGTGGGCTTATATTAATTGGGTTTTTGTGCTTTAATAAAACAAAGCTAATTATTTGGTCTAATTAAGTGAGACATATGGGCTTTAATTAGTTTAATATGAGCTAGCTAGTGTGGGCTTTAGTTAACCATTAAACTTGTGATGAGTGGGTCCATTGGAAAACTTTATAAATAGAGAGCTAGGTCCCTCCTCTAACCCTAATCTTATTCACAACGTACATTCTGGAGAGAGAGGGAGAAAGAGAAAGAGACAGGGTTTCTTGTGGCTTCCTCCCTTATACATTCAGGTTTCTCATATAGCTAGTGATCATAGGGGAATAGAGAAGAAATACCTTGCTATGTGGATCAAAAGGTTTTCCGCTGCGCTTTGCTTTACTATGGATCCCAAACAAGGTACACTTTTATTGTTTATAGTTTCTATCCCATTGTTCTTAGTGTTCTTAATCTATCTATGGTGATCTCTTGGATCTAAGGATTATATCTTGTGGAGAGATTTTAATCTTACATATTGCTTGCTTGATAGACCATGCAAATAAGCTTTTGCAGATTCGTATTGCTTCTTATCTGAAAATCTTGGAACATGAAATCAAATGATTGCAAGGGCTCTAGCTAGTTGCTACAAGAGTAACTTGCAATTTTCCAGAATCTTCCTACAAAAGAAAACAAACAACATGGGATGTAATCATGGATGATTAGCATTGCAATCCACCTGGGAAAAAAAACAAGCTAATCCCTTTAAAAGTTCTTATGATTGGAAGTCTGAGAAGGATTGAAAAAGCTTTTTCTACACTCTATTGTATGGTTGATGGACAATCTGGAGAATCTATTAAATTTGCAGGACAAGGTCCAAAATACCAAGTTTGTGAAAGTCGCATAAGATTTGACATTTGAGTTTATCCTCTTATGTAAATTGCTTGGAACCTTTCTGAAGACTGGAGTGATATTTATGGGTCACCCCATTTATTTTTGACTTTCGTTGTGGAATTAGCTTCCTATGCATGTTGATAATTTTGTTGTATTTTCTTTTATTTGACCAGCCAACTCAACTAACTTCCGTCCTATGATCATCCAATGTATCTGCATTTTGCAATTCCTGTGGATTTTATGGTTTTGTTCCTATTTCCTGATCAGCTGGATCCTGGATTCTTGAGAACTTTGTGACTATGAGGAGCTCATCATGTTATAAAGCTCTTTTTAACTTTGGTATCTGAGGGAACTTGTGCCCCTACAGAGTGGAGTGTCGGTGTTTACTTGATCCTGACCAGACATTGATAAGTGGCCCTCCCGTGAGGGACCCTCCCTTTTGTACTTTCTATTATTTCTGACTCAGTTCTAATATTCATCATATATGATATATTGTTTCAATGTCACAATGAGTGTCTCCAACAAATGAAACTCTCATTATGGAATCCCTGTTTTATGAAGATACACCTACAAAGTAGTGTGTAAATCTAACAGCCCTCTCTGCTAAGATGGGATAAGGCTGCGTGCATTATGACCCTCCCCAGAGCCCTCTTGCCCTTGCTACGCCCTAACCCTGACGGAAAGAATCCGACCAGGAGGGAGATACAAAAAGAGGTTGATGGATTGGTTCACTACAATGAAACTTTCAATATCTGTTTCTTTTTCCTATGAATTTTTCTTAATTGGCCACGCTCAGCTTTCTTTAATTTCTTTCTGCTTGGTATCAACCTGAAAAGTTAGAAACTGAATTTACTGCAGAAAAATGCTTTTGAATGGGGCTCGTCAGTGATTCCCCACACAGAAGATGCAGTTCAAGTGACTCAACATGTTGCCAACTATTTTATCAGGTAGTAAATGTCCTAAATTATGTCAGAGAATAGATTTGGAAGTGTATTTCCTTAATTTGCATGCATGTCACAGAGGCTGTTCAGGTTATATATTTTGACATTCATTTTCTTGCTAATCGCTTTGTTCCTTTAATCAAGAATAACAGTAAGACAACTACTAGCACAGTTGGTTGGACCCCTCCAGGTTATTGTGGGGTTCCTCAGGAGGTCAAAGTAATGACTCCCCTCTTCAGCTTGCGTGAAAGAGGAACTTCCCTCTCCATCCCCTCTTTGTGGTATACAATAGTGTTGGACATGTTTATGCTTGCCTAAAAAACAGCAACAGGAGTTGACGTGGGGAATAATTTAGTGCATAACCTTCAGGCTACCTCAGGATATGTTTTTTTTTTCTTTTGATAGGTAGGGAGGGGAAGTTGATAACAGCAAGGAGGATTGAACTCAAGACCTCCTAGTGAGCGTGGGCTTTTGGCATACCACAGCCCACCAACTGTGCTGGGGAGTTGTTACCTCAGGATATGTTTATTCCTAATAATTCTTGGAAGTTTCATATTTTTTGAACACTAAGTATTTTGATATATCTAGATTGTTGTCCTTGCGATTATAGACTGTATTCTTCAGATGAGGCATTGTCTAAGTGTCATTTTTCCAGTGCATTTGGTAATTTTGTAGTCATTTCTTTTTAGTTGATTGTAATTTTTTTTTTCCTAGACATTTTTTACATGGGGGCATCAATACTCGTATTTTCTGCACTTCAGCCTGCGGTTAGGAAACCAATTAAATACTGCATTTCAAATTGACCTGCAATATCCTATAGAATCTTCTAAGCTCATTTGGCCCGGTCTTACTTTTGGTTTGGGTTAAACTGAATGTCTGATTCTCAAGACACAACTTTAGGATTAATGAGAGATTCTTTTGAGTACCAAAAATATGTCTCTTTCATTTTGAGAAAACCCAAATATGTGCAAATTACTGATATGATGCAAACATTGAGTTTCCTTTATTAATCAAACATGGATCTGCACATGATGTTTGCTGTTGTTGGAACAGAGGCATTCCGATAAAATCTTGACTTTTATTTCAATATTTTGTTATATTCTCTCCGAAATATTAGAAAATGCTGTTGGTTAATGCTTGTCTAATTCTGAAAAGTTTCGATTTGCCAGCCCAAGGGAAATGAATGGAATTTGGATTTTCAATGTAGCATATGTTGAAGTCACTTCTTTCATAGTTTCATTGTCATTCCTAATATCTAGTTATGGGTTATTGAAGTTGGTCTTACTGATCTTTCTCTTTTTGTATTTAACAATTTATGATTGTACAGTGAAGCAAGAAAGTCCTTAAACAGGCCACCTGTGCGAAAGGTGCTTGACAACCTTATTTACAATTACAGACCCAGTTATTGTGGAAAGGCTGGGTATGTCTACCGACTTTGAGACTTTTTCATGCAATTAAGTAGTATATGTGTCATTTAAACTTTTTTTTTTTTGGGTTGCAGGAGGGGATTTGATGAGGTTTATATTTTCTCTTAATCTTGGACCCCCCGAGTATGTTGTTCTGTTACCTATGGATTTGGCGACCCCCTTTAGTTGGGAATCGGCTGCGTTGTTGATGTTGTTGTAGTAGTAGTCTGAATGTAAAATTGCCTTGGAGATGGACTGTTGGACTGTGGATAGCTTAACCTTTATTAATTGAGGACTAATGCTAGTAAAACTGTATTAACTCTTCCACTTCTACAAACCTAGCTTTCATGGAACCCATTTTGGCCTTAAATGTGTGTGTGTGTATATATATATATATATTGGAGGGTGATGTACATGGTTAAGGGCCATTTTGTGGAGCTTAAATTTGCTCTCCTCTGTAGGAAAACCTTTTAGGTTTCTTTGGTGATGGGTTCTGTAATATGTACCGCGGCGCATGTAGATGTGCTACATTTAAAATTAGAGAGAACACCCGATGGAAAGTTTTAAATAGCTTGGAATTATTGTGTTTACCAGTACCTCTCATGAGACTTGGCATCTTGTGAATAACAATGTTCACTATTTGTGGATGATAAATTTTTCCATGACATGTTAAAGGCAGCTCTCTTCAAGGTTGAGTTTTTGTGGTCGGCAGCCCACGCACAGTGGCGGGTAGGATATTTGTTCCGCCATGTGGAACTGGAAGAGTGTGGCAATTTCTGACCATTGGATATTTAAGAAATGGTCTAAACTGACAACATTTTGAACTTCTTGGAGTTCAACCATTTTCCCTCGCATTTTGATGCATACTCTTCGATGTATATCCATATACCTACTTGTAGTCCAGTAGTCCAGTGCTCCCTCTTTGTGGTTCTGAATTTTCTATGCTTTGTTAAACTGGGTGAGGTGAAACTTGACCTGTGAGTAAAGATCTTAGGATCAATTTGTCCATAATTTTTCTGCCTCATTTGATCCGTCAAAATTTCAGCCCCACTTAATCTGCCACATGATAGTTTTGGGCTTCCACCCACCGGTATTCCTGATGGCTTCTTATCCACCTAAATGGCTTCCTTTTAGGTAATAATGGAAAACTGAATATTTTCCCTTTTTGCTAGAGGGGTGGTTGCTTTGGAGCACCTTAAGGAAGAATCTTCTTTCATATATATATATGGACACCTATTTTATTGGCAACATGAAGTGATATGGAAAATCTGCTCATTTATATGTATTGTGGTCCTATGTATACTTTTGGTAATATCAGTTTTTTCAATTTATTTATTTTGAGAGTTAAAATTTTCATTAACTAACGAAAAGAGGTAATGTGTCAGACACCAGATGCTTAATATCGTGCATTCTAGCCGATCTGGCTAGTTGAGTTTTCTCAATTCCTTGTTATACCGTCTTGGTAAATTTGGATTCATCTAGAATTTGGCATATCAGCAAGGAACTTTGAGGTTACTTATCACAAAATTTCAGTTCCATTTGGCATGCCATGTGGCATAAATAATAAGAAATCATTTCCTTACCGTCTACACATGAAAATCAAGTGGAAAAAATAAGAATTTTAAAAATCCAAAGGAAAAAATGAAACTTTCTCTAAATAGAAATATTTGGGGAAAAATACAAAGGAATTTATCCATACATGAGAGGATATATGTATGGAGTTAGGGTCAGAATTTTATATGCCACCAATCTAAACCACTTTTAGATATCGATATAATTGAAATTTCCACATCATCTTTTCATTCCATATAAATGGTGTTATATTTTTAGTCCTTCCAAATTGGAGAAAACTTCTTTCACCTCCAAGATATTTGAAGTTAAAAATCAGAATTTGCATTTTTTTCCCTTGTCAAGGAATCTATATTCAAAGGATTAGATGGATGAGTGAATGAATGGTTGGAAAATGGTGTCATCCATATGAGACCCACATGGTCAGAATAGGAGAGAGAGTGTAATTGTGGGCTTCACTATTTATTACGTGAGAAATAAATAGTAGGAAAAAAAAAAACATTTCTTAACTCCCGACTAAGTTAAAGAAATCGCCCCACAGTGTAAGTCCCAATTCTACAAGGTTTCTTGTCAGAACTTTCAATACTAATCTGAATTTTTCTAGAACCTCAAGATCTCCCTCTTTTAAAATATTGTTTCTTCTAGATCCCCTACTAAAATTCCAGATTTTAACAAGGGCCTATTGCAGTTAATGGGATATGGTGCATAAAAATCCACGTTCACCAAGAGATCTCGAGTTCGAGCCTCTTGGCTGTTATCTATTTAAAAAAAAAAAATCCATATTCTTATGGCCCTTTTGTTCTAATGGGATTTTGATGGGGTGGGATAGTTATACGAACTATTCCACCGCAACGAGATACTTTTCCACCCCGGTTGGTCACGCCACTAACACATGTGTCCCACCTTAGCAACTCTCCGACCCCAACTTCCCCTCAAAACAAACGGGGCCTCATATAAATTGAAATGAATTTCCGGAGCTTACTTGCCTCCTAAATGTGGAATTTTATCATTTCTTTTTTGGGTAAGGATGTGAAATTTTATCATACAGTTTTATTTACATGATACCCATTTGGCCCCACATGATGCCACCTGGTATCAGGTTCAAATCAATTGTGGTGAGCAATGAGTGACTGTGAAGATCCAATAGCTGGGGAAGCCCCCGGCATACACCCCAACCGTTGGAACCTCACTGCTACTCACTATCTCGCCGCAAAGGATTTTTATGCCCCAGTATCCATGGGGCAAGGTTCTAGGTACTAACTCACCGAGTTAACTCGTAAATCAACTTCATAGACCTATTGTGTCTATGGATTTACCTACACTCTCAAGTAATGTTTTTTCTTACTATTTTCAATTGTACTTTTCATTATTACCCTATACTCTATCGACACTATCAAAACCCATCGGTCAAGGGGGAATCACATGTGAAGAACTCGGTCCAAGTCTTTTAACATATGGAGCTCACAATTGCTAGCGTCTTTCCTTGAAAGTGAAGTTGAGATTTTTCCTTAACACACCGAAAAAAAAAATAAAATTATGAATTTCATAAAACTTGGGCGGCTGGCGTATCAATGGTCAACAGAAGTTTGCCGGATCTTATCCTCATAGTTTGGTTGTCAATTGACCGTCCACCATCTACGTTAACGGAGGACATCACAT
>NC_056569.1:11574901-11604272 GCF_013358625.1 Macadamia integrifolia
ATTTTTTTTTTTTTTTTGGGGTAAAAGGTGTCCTATACACAACGCTCAGCATGTGCAAGGTTTGGGGCAGGATAACTACATAACCATAAGTATTGATATCGAATCGGCTGTATTAGATGTATCGTATTGATATCACAGTTTTGATATCTAGGTTTTGAGTTAGTTTTGATTTGGTTTGAGGTTTGTTCAGTTTCTGATGTGATTCGATTTATAAGTACGATTACAATCTCCCAAATCAAAACTGGCTCAATAAATCTTTGATTTGATTTGGTCCAAATTCAATCAACTCGGTCCAAAGATGATTTTACCAGCTCGATTTAGGTCAAAAATAGAATTATAAAAAAATTATATATATTTTTTAAAATAACAGGCAAAGTGATCAATCTATACCAATCTGATTTGATCCAAATTATCCTATACCAATAACTAAATCCATACTCAAAAGGTTAAGAGAATGCTTCCACCGCTTAGCCATCCAATCCCATCATTCGTTTCTAGCTGTTGAGCCAAGCGCGCCTCTTTAATTCACGATTTAGGAATTACGAGTTGCGACGTTGACGTGTCAAGTCTGCTTAACCATCAATCCATCACCAGAATCTCCAACCGTACAAATCTCCTAGTTGCCTCCGTCATTGTCAGAGGAAGAAGGAAAAAAACAAACGAGAAACACTGGGCCCCATAAGGCCACAATTGGCTACTATTTATTTTGCTTTCTTTTTTCTTTTATTTATTTAATTAATAATAATAGTTAAAGGCCGTCCCTTATTAACGTTATTACTCATTAGCTCATCCCGATCTACAAGGATTCGAGGTCCAAAAAGCAAACAATCCATAGTTTCGAATCGTAAAACTCTATATTATACACAGTCGAACGCGCGAAACCCCTCGCGCCCTTCCAACTCGAAAAAAGGGCTAAACCTTTTTTCAAAGTTTTTTTTTCTTTTTCTGTGTAGGATCGGTGTGCGTTCACGACTGCGATATGAGATCGAAAGTTGGCATTTGATGACTCAGAAGTCAAAGCATCTCCAAAATCTTCTTCCCTGGATCTATACCCCTATCGCAACGGTGAGCGTCTCAGATCTATCTATCCTTCTTTACACTTCGTTGCCTTATTACATTTCATTCCTTCTTTTGCTTGAACGAATTCACGAGTCACGACCACAACACAATCTATTGTTTCTTTTTACTTGTTTCAAGATTTGGATTTGGATTTGGATTTGGAATTGGAATTGGAATTNAAAAAAAAAAAAAAACATTTCTTAACTCCTGACTAAGTTAAAGAAATCGCCCCACAGCGTAAGTCCCAATTCTACAAGGTTTCTTGTCAAAACTTTGAATACTAATCTGAATTTTTGTAGAACCTCAAGATCTCCCTCTTTTAAAATATTGTTTCTTCTAGATCCCTTACTAAAATTCCAGATTTTAACATGGGCCTATTGCAGTTAGTGGGATATGGTGCATAAAAATCGACGTTCACCAAGAGATCTCGAGTTCGAGCCTCTTGGCTGTTATCTATTTAAAAAAAAAAAATCCATATTCTTATGGCCCTTTTGTTCTAATGGGATTTTGATGGGGTGGGATAGTTGTACGAACTATTCCACCGCAATGAGATACTTTTCCACCCCGGTTGGTCACGCCACTAACACATGTGTCCCACCTTAGCAACTCTCCGACCCCAACTTCCCCTCAAAACAAACGGGGCCTCATATAAATTGAAATGAATTTCCGGAGCTTACTTGCCTCCTAAATGTGGAATTTTATCATTTCTTTTTTGGGTAAGGATGTGAAATTTTATCATACAATTTTATTTACATGATACCCATTTGGCCCCACATGATGCCACCTGGTATCAGGTTCAAATCAACTGTGGTGAGCGATGAGTGACTGTGAAGATCCAATAGCTGGGGAAGCCCCCGGCATACACCCCAACCGTTGGATCCTCACTGCTGCTCATCTCGCCGCAAAGGATTTTTATGCCCCAGTATCCATGGCGCAAGGTTCTAGGTGTTAACTCACCGAGTTAACTCGTAAATCAACTTCATAGACCTATTGTGTCTGGATTTACCTACACTCTCAAGTAATGTTTTTTCTTACTACACTATCAAAACCCATCGGTCAAGGGCGAATCACATGTGAAGAACTCGGTCCAAGTCTTTTAACATATGGAGCTCACAATTGCTAGCGTCTTTCCTTGAAAGTGAAGTTGAGATTTTTCCTTAACACACCGAAAAAAAAAATAAAATTATGAATTTCATAAAACTTGGGCGGCTGGCGTATCAATGGTCAACAGAAGTTTGCCGGATCTTATCCTCATAGTTTGGTTGTCAATTGACCGTCCACCATCTACGTTAACGGAGGACATCACATTCTCTATCCAATTTTTTTTTTTTGGGGTAAAAAGTGTCCCATACACAACGCTCGGCATGTGCGAGGTTTGGGGCAGGATAACTACATAACCATAAGTATTGATATCGGAATGACTGTATTAGATGTATCGTATTGATATAACAGTTTTGATATCTAGGTTTTGAGTTAAATTTGATTTGGTTTCAAGTTTTAGTTTTGATTTGGTTTCAGGTTTATTCGGTTTCTGATGTGGTTCAATTTATAAGTATGATTACAATCTCCCAAATCAAAACTGGCTCAATAAATCTTTGATTTGATTTGGTCCAAATTCAATCGATTCGGTCCAAGATGATTTTACCAGCTCGATTTTGGTCAAAAATAGAATTATAAAAAAATTATATATATTTTTTAAAATAACAGGCAAAGTGATCAATCTATACCAATCTGATTTGATCCAAATTATCCCATACCAATAACTAAATCTATACTCAAAATGTCAAGAGAATGCTCCCACCGCTTAACCATCCAATCCCAACATTCGTTTCTAGCTGTTGAGCCAAGCGGGCCTCTCTAATTTACGATTTTGGAATTACGAGTTGCGACGTTGACGTGTCAAGTCTGCTTAGCCATCAATCCATCACTAGAATCTCCAACCGTACAAATCTCCTTAGTTGCCTCCGTCATTGTCAGAGGAAGAAGGAAAAAAACAAAGGAGAAACACTAGGCCCCATAAGGCCACAATTGGTTACTATTTATTTTGCTTTCTTTTTTCTTTTATTTATTTAATTAATAATAATAGTTAAAGGCCGTCCCTTATTAACGTTATTACTTATTAGCTCATCCCGATCTACAAGGATTCGAGGTCAAAAAAACGCAAACAATCCATAGTTTCGAATAGTAAAACTCTACATTATACACAGTCGAACGCGCGAAACCCCTCGCGCCCTTCCAACTCGAAAAAAGGGCTAAACCTTTTTTCAAAGTTTTTTTTTTCTTTTTCTGTGTATGATCGGTGTGCGTTCACGACTGCGATATGAGATCGAAAGTTGGCATTTGATGACTCAGAAGTCAAAGCATCTCCAAAATCTTCTTCCCTGGATCTATACCCCTCTCGCAACGGTGAGCGTCTCAGATCTATCTATCCTTCTTTACACTTCGTTGCCTTATTACATTTCATTCCTTCTTTTGCTTGAACGAATTCACGGGTCACGACCACAACACAATCTATTGTTTCTTTTTACTTGTTTCAAGATTTGGATTTGGATTTGGATTTGGAATTGGAATTGGAATTTCTATGTTTTTTCAGGTTTCATCTTTCTTTGTGCCCATATTACACCTTCTAATTCTCGGAGTTCAGATCTGAGAGCTCGTTTCCAGGTTCGTTGATTTGAATATAGTAAGTTTTGGTTGAAGAAAGCTTCGTTTTCGGATTTGGTAGCTTTTTAGGATCTGTATAGCATGGAAAAACAGGGAAGCAATTCTTTATTTCATTTTGGACGGATTCCGATAGACTTTTAACCAAAAATAAACACAGATATAACCTACCAGTTGATTGCTAGATTGCTCAACCAGTATTGGACCCAGCATCGATGTTGCATGGAGTTATTATGAAATTCCTAGTTTGGGAATAGTAGGAGAAAGCAGTATGTTGCTGTTTTGGAAGGGTTTTGATTTGTTTTTTGAGGATGAGGTTAGATTTTTTTATTGCTGCCTGAAAATTTAGGGCATTATAATAGTTTTAATTGTGGGAGTTGCTAATTGTATGTAAGGATTTTACTCTCAGTATTTAGTGTTGAAGTTTCTATGTTTTCTACTGCTGAATCAACATGTTATCCAACTAAAACTATTCCCTGGCATTATGTCTTTCTTGCTGTGCTGATTGCGTCTTGGGACATCTTTAGCTGCGTGATAAATGGAACATCATTAGATGAAGAGATTCAATAGGATCACCTAGCAAATGATTTCCTTGACCTTCCCGAAGTATTATTTCTGCATAGTTCAGAAAACTTTCTTCGTTTTGATTTCTTAGTCGCACACCCTGGAACGTCCTTTTCTATTACATTCGACTCTGAAATTTTACATTTTTATGACAGTAGGCTCTTGGACAATGGACTTTTCAGTTATAAGTGTTCTGACCAATGCATTAGATTGGGTCAAAGTTACGTTTGATGCTCCTCTTGCTCGAGCTGTTGTGTTTGGAGTTCATATTGATGGTATGTTATCCACATTTTTCCATTGAAAAAAAAAATTTAAAAAAAAAAATAAGGAGAGTTCATATTCCATATGACTTTATTTCTTCTGGTCCTGATTATTTTTCTATCCTGTGGTTGAAGGGCATCTTGTTGTCGAGGCTCTTCTAGTGATAGCCATCCTTTTCCTACTTCTCCAAAAGAGTTATAAGCCCCCTAAACGGCCTTTGACAGAGAAGGTTAGTAAAATAACTGGCTAGCTATTATCTATTATTTATTTTTGTTTCTGTTTTGTATTGCATAAAAAAATTGTGGCCTATAGAGCAGGGAGCATAGGTTACATCACAAAAAGATGTGGGATAAAAAATAAAAATAAATTAATGCCATCCCAATCCCAAAACCAATACATGTCATACTGCAAAAATGCACCCTATACATGCTGAAACCCTTAGCTAAATAGTCCACGATGGATAAAGATGTATATGGTTTCTCCATCCATTGGTTTCTCCATCCATACCCTTTTTTTTTTGTATTAGATATTAGGGTCACTGCCATAAATGTTTGAAATAATTAACACTTTCCTCAAATGCTTTTAGAAGTAATTGCATTGAAAGTCACGATCCCACAGATATTCCAAGAAGCTTCTGCAGAAGATGATAGTTTTGTTGATACAAAAGTTCTAGTCTTGGTCAAAGTTCTCTAGGAAGCTCTCCTTCCAGCCATTTATCTTCCCAGAGACTTATTATTACCTATTGTCGACCTTTTTTTGGGAGAAATTCCTTGTATTATATAGGATATTTTTCCAAACATTTATTATGCAAACCCTTTTCAAACAGCAAGAAAGCCTTAGCCCAATGTAACGGGGTTGGCTGCATGGATCCGAGCGAGGACGGAAAAAGAAAAAGTAAAAGTAAAACATAGCACACAAGTAGAAACGAAGTAAAATGCAGCTAGATGGGGTCCACTACATGGATCCTAGCCATCCAATCCGCTCTATTTGAGGTCAGACTTGGGTAAGACCTAATCTGTGCATGTCTTTCCTCACAACTTCACCTATGCACACCCATTTCCACTTCACAAAATGAAACTCCCGTACTATCTAATGTAGGATTAGAATCACAAGTGATCCTAATCCCAGGCAGGATCTCAAAATCTGGCTGAATAGGGAGAAATTTGAGAACTCACAAACCGTGGCTTAGGTGGAGCTGAATTTTGGATCGATTGGAGATCTTATAAGAAGGAACAAGACATAAAAAAATGAGTAAATTCTGTTGGCTAGATTGAGAGATCTGTTGGATGCAAGAAAAAAGGAAACTTTTATGGAGTTCTACAGTAGCAGCAGCTACAGGCCTTGGGTGGTCTTCAAATTTGAGTCGAAGGATCCTCGTATGAATGCAATGAAGCCTTCAAAAGATGAGGTCGAATGGCTCCATAATTAAGAACTTATAGCAGTAACACTGCTGCCCAGAAAATCAAGTTACAGCAACAGTAATAATGAAACAGCCTTGCAAGTGGTCTTCAAGCTGGTACTGAACGGATATTCAGCACTCGGAAAAAATAAATAAATAAAGGAAAACAGAATTTGATGGAGGGTTGAGAAGGGTGGAAGAAGAATTATAAAGTATCACTGAAGTGCAACCATGTTATGTTCTTTGTCTTGTTTTGACTGCTCACAAGGTCTTTGAGGATGAAGATTGGCATTATAGCAGTATTTTCCAGACCCGAGTGAAGTGCAATGACGAGTTATGTAGCATGGTGATTGATGGAGGTAGTTGTACTATTGTTGTCTCTGAAGGCACTGTTTGCAAGTTGGGGTGGAAGACAGAGCAACACTAGACTCTCTACAAAGTTGCTTGGGTGAATGACACCAATCTCAAGATTACTAATTAGTGGTTGCTCACATACTCTGTTGGTGGGTTTGTGGAGAATGCAATTTGATGTCCTCGCTTTGAAGGTGTCGCTTTTTTGTTGGACGATTGTGGTTGTTTGATAAGAAAGAGCAACATTGTGGGTATGCAAATATCTACTCTTCAAGCACAATAATGAAGAAATGAAGCTTATTCCCACCATGGACCTCCTAGAAATTTAGCTTAAGAAGTAGCGGGATTGTTCCTCCTCCAGTGAGTTGACTCAGATGGCCTCCTTGGTCCTCTTCCCAACTTGATGGAGTCGAGTTTTTTTTTTTCTAGAGGATAGTTGATGCAGTGGCTCGAGTGGTTGGACCAATACGACCTGGTTTGGAACCCAAGCCCAACTTGAGTTGTTGGACCAACCCTTGGTAGCGGTTTATTAGCTACTTGGGGATATCCTTGTAATTGTATTTTCTTTCATTAGGACTTAGCCATATGTAGGAGTTGTTTAAAGTTTAGTTTTGTATTTTGTTTTAACTTCTAGTTGAGTAGATTTCTTTACCAAGTTGATTTCTTGTTATAAACCATGTAATTCAAAGATTGAAAGCAGTGAATAGATTGGAATGAAGAACAATTGGGTTGTTTACTTGGTGTAATCATGCTTACTCTCTTTGTTTCGTCTTTTTCCTTCTCGAATTAGGTAAGCCATTCTTAGCTTCCTTTCTCACTGCTACTTTTCTGCTTTTCTTCTTGCTTACTTTTCTTTCTCAGTTTCCCAATATGAAATACATGATTAAAACTTTTAAAACAAACAGAACATAATGCAAAGGATCCAAAATAAATAAAAATATTACATCATTCTAAGTTATCTCTCAAGTCTCAACAATCAACAGACTCAACACTCAACACTCAAAAATCAATTCCAAGTAGATTGTCTAGGCGGTTTTAGTCCACGAGCTGCGTACCACTGAAGATGTCATAGCTGATCCTCTGAATGCCCCACATATGAGTCCCATGACATGTTTTGGGATAATTGTTTTGGTAGTCCGTCATTGCCCATCTATATGATGCATCATCAACATCATCTAGGTATCCCAGCTTAGGAAATGGCTCAGTCACAATGATAGGTTGTGGATGTGGCACACAAGGTTGGGATGGATACCAAAGATACTACTGTCAACAAAAGATTACCCAAGGGGAAGTGGGACTTACCTTTTTGGCCCAGGCTTCTTTTCTTAGGTAGATTTTCTATGAATGTGCAATATCCAAGCTTGTATTGAAGATTTGATGGCACAAGGGCAATATCTTAAGTGTTTTCCCAAGTTTCCCACTTCACAGAGGAGAAATATGGGGAGAGGGTTGAAATTTTGAAATGGGAAGGCTTGGTTTCCCATTTAAAAAGGTTTTACAAAGGCTGGTTCAACCTAAAGGGTCTAACCACTCGAAATTTCCCACATTTAGGTTGAAATGTGGAAATTTTGGTCGATACTTGTCGAAATCAATGACTTTTAAAAGTCACATAATATGATATCGGGGTCTTGGGATGCCGTTGAAATGTTTCGACATTATCGGTCAAAACCTTGAGCCATGACTAAGAATCAACAGCTCAAGCACAAAGTCTAACAAATTGGGAAGGACCTCAGTTATATACTGTCCCTCATGTTCTTTGCCTTAAACAATGTCTGAAGAACATATATAAATGTGCACTATCTTGGATGAGTGAATATTCATAAAGAAGATGTACTGCCAATAACTACAGCTGGATAGCCATCGACTTCAATGGGACCAATGATGGGGGAGAGCTATGAAGCCTGAGTAATTCTTGATCTTGCTTTGGTAACTCGGCCATGCTAATTGAGCTGGAGAACTGGATGACTTTCCCAAGAAACTCACTGCATGAGAATCTCGATGATATATCTTGGGGCATTCAAACTGCTCATGGGTATTATGTTATTCCATTCCTCCCATACACTTCGTATCTACTAAGAAGGTCTATATCTGTAGGAGTTTGCTTCTGTTCTGTGGGGATTGGTGCGAAGATTGTAGGGAGTTAAAGATATCAAAAGGAGGGAACAGAAATAATAAAAAATCCTCAAAAAAGAAATAGGAAATGGACTTGTACTGCCCTCAGAAACAATGCCACGCAGAGATAGGTCTGTTTTTAATACTTTGATTCTTCAAAGAAATTCTTAAGCTGTGTTTGGTTGCTCACCCATGGGCCTTGGAAAAATGTGATAGAAAATCAGGAGTTTTGTGGATTTGGTTGTAAAATTTGAGGAAACTGACCCAAAACAGGAAAAGAGGTTTTGGAAATGCCTCGCTTTCTTGATGCACGAAGGACTATGATTTGGTGAGAAGATAAAATCAAAGAGGGATATAAGTAGTAGAAAAGCATTTTCCTGTTGTTGTAAATTAGTTGTGGTTTTCCTTCTTTGGAAGCATGTTTTCTTTTGCCCCTCACTTACCAATGGAAAAATTTCCAATGGTTTTTGCAAGACAACTTCAACATATTTTCTTTCTTTTCTTTGGGAAAGCTACTAAACCAACCATAGCTTCTGCTTTCTCTGCCTGGCTACTGTTCAACAAAATTTCAACATTGATTTTCCTTCAGCTACAGTTGAACTGTACCCTTAAATCATTGAACTTAGCTTCCAAATAGAACCTTTCCCTTTAGATTTAAACCAGTGAAAGAATTTTTTTTTTTTTCAGAGGCTGTTGCCTTTCCTTCAAGGATGGATCTTGTTGAGTACCAATTATCCAATTTTGATTTGGCTCATGAGATCACCATTAGTTGGTGGAAGGGAGTCAGGATGGTGGAGTTTCAGAACTAAGAAGCTGGAATTTCCTTGTCATACTGATTCTTTCTAACTTGTCGTCCCTTTAAACTATTCATACGGTTACATTTTTTTTTTGGGGGGGGGGGTGTTGACTTCTAACCTAAGGTCTTGTGCCATTTATCGAGAAAGGGCGTGCCAAATCTCTACTCCCTACTAGATCTTATATTCCAATCGAAAATTAGTTGTTAGATTTTGGGGAATTTTTATTCTGCATTTGCTACTATTTTTGGGTATTATTTTGTAACCAAAAGCTGAAGAAGCTCCAGCACCAGAAAGTTGTTTTAGGAAATTGTTTCCTAACATTGCCTTGGTCTTTAACTAAATATGTGAAAAGTGCTTGGGATCTTCCTGCAGGAAATAGATGAACTTTGTGAAGATTGGGTTCCAGAATCTCTTATTCCTCCAATCACAGAGGAAATGAAATATGAGTCGCCAGTAATGGACAGGTAAAAGAGCTTCATTCCTGTACTCTTATTCCTTCTGTCTCAATTGATGGATTTGGGATTTCTTTGTCTTTGCTGCAATGCATTCAATATTCTCTGTTCTATCTTGGGGCAGAGTTGCTTAGGCCTAGCTTAGGCGTCACCTAGGCGGGCGCCTTGACAACTAGGGTCACCTAGATGGCACCCTGGTTGTGTTGACTGCTTTGTTGGAGTGCTTTGCGTCCAGGCCCCTCCAACTCCTTGAGTTGCCTGGACGTTGTGACAACCATGGTTTGGGCTAATCCTGTTGGATTGATTGTTTTATACTCACAAACTTTTCCATAAGCCTTTACTGTTGATGTTTGTTCTTTGCCTACATTTTTAGAGAGATGGTCAAGAAAATCACAATATGGGGTGCTTTGTTAAGTTTCTGATGCTAAGGCAATGTCAAGTTTCTTTTGTAGGTTTCAGAGGAATTTCTCATGTATGTGAGAATAGTCTTGCTCATGAGTTGCCATTTCATACAGTGCTGCAGGGCCACACACAATAATCGATGGAAGGGAAGTTGTGAACTTTGCATCAACAAATTACCTTGGTTTAATAGGAAATGAGAAGTTAAATGTGAGAAGAGCCTACTCATGTTGTTTCTTAGTATTCTTTCAATTGGTTGTTTCGCTTGAATGATTTGGTTCTACTTTATCTGAATGTCAGGAGTCATGTACTGCAGCAGTGGAAAAATATGGTGTTGGATCTTGTGGTCCTCGTGGATTTTATGGAACAATTGGTAAGGGATGATGATTACTTGCCCTTGATCAACTGCCATGAATGCCTTTTTCGGTGAACTAGGTGGCATTTAGGGATCTGGTTTCTCTGTGAAGAGCTGTTAAGAGTGATCTTTTCTTGTAAGCACTTATACCTATTAACTTCTTGCCTCTTATCTAGATGTCCACCTTGATTGCGAGGAAAAGATTTCAAAGTTTTTGGGAACTCCTGATACATTACTTTATTCTTATGGGATTTCTACCATGTTCAGTGCCATTCCATCCTTATGCAAGAAAGGAGACATCATAGTCGCGTGAGTTTATTATTACCTCTATTATTTATAATTTGAATTGTCAAGAAGAAAATGTCATACAAAGAAATATTTGGAAGCGAAGATGTTTTTGTACAGATGTCCCAGCTGCTGAGAATGTTTAAAAAAAAAAAAAATCATCTTTATATTGGGCTTGAATACTCATTCCTTATTGACAGCTAGCACTTATTATAACTGGCCATAACCCGTCAATCTTTTTGCATGGATCCTCGCGCTCATGTTGTTGGAATCTCCATGTAGCTAACCGCATAAAGTTGGGATAATGTTTTGGATGTTGTTGTTTTCTTGTTGCTTTTGTGAAGTACTGTTTTGGTTTGTGAAGATTGCCCTTTTTTTTTTCTAAGTAAAAATAAGGTTTACTTCAGAAAATGGTCAATTATTTGCTCTTATCCTCTCATGGCTATGGATTTTTGTGTGGTTCAGCAGTTAAAAGGTTGCATAGGTTGGTACAAGTGGGTCTATAAACTCTTCACTTGAGTAGTCAGTTTCCATTTCTTCATTTGATCGTTTTCTCATGAACCTTATGTTTTTGATTGAAGGAATTCAAATACATGTGTTCTGTTGGAGCATTAAGTTCAATTTTTTTTTTTTTTTTAAAAAATAGAACGATTAATGCCCTTACTTCACTGTCCTTTTTCCGTTCCTAAGGACTCGACTCTGTTGAAGATCAGATCTAGTTCATTGCAGTGTTTTAATTGTGACATTCATTCTTTGGTTTCTTGAAAAATAGAACGATTAATGTCCCTACTTCATTCATTGGGTATAGACATCTAGTTTTGCATTTGGTTTTCAAAATTTTAAATTCCCAGCCCTTGATTAAAAGTTCCCTTTGCCAGGGATGAGGGTGTACACTGGGCAATACAAAATGGTCTTTACCTTTCCAGAAGCACCATTGTGTATTTCAAGCACAATGATATGGAGTCCTTGGAAAATACGTTGGAGAAAATTATTCGAGAAAATAAGCGAGCAACTAAGGTGCGGCGTTACATTGTGGTTGAAGCTTTATACCAGGTAACTTTTTATTGATTATGCATCTCAAATTGGAAGGTTCTGAAGTCCTTTCCATATTTTTGAAGTGCCTTCTATAAGACAAAATTCTGACTGCTCTTGCAATCTGGATGTTGTATTAGCGTTGACTTGTTGTAGTAACAAGATGTACAAGTTAAACTTTTTAAAAGGCTCTATCTATTGATTGGTAAAGTTATATTAGGAAAGACAAAAGAGGAAATATAACAAGAGGACATGGATAAGAGAGCCCTGACCAGAAGATACACAAAAATGATTGATTTACACTATGTAACAAGGACAATGACATTGGTCTTGGTATCAATATGGACACACTGTCTAATAGAGCAACCTCAAATAATTGACACAACTGTATGAATGTAATATGTATAATAAATTTTTAGGAGGAACCGACCTAGGTGCAATTATAACTATGTCCTTTCATGGCAATACAAATAATTATATTTTCTAAACTAGCACGATATCCAGTTTTCAGATATAATTTTACTTATAGAGAAAAATTAAGAACGGTGCTTCAACCATTTGTGGATTTTAAAAAAAAATATAGAAGTACGATTATTTTATATAGAAATGCATATCTGATGGGTAAAACATTCTTCTGTAACATAATTATTCAAAAATTTAGCACAAAATAATGTTTTTGTTGGTTAATATAATTAGAATGAAAATATTGAAAGTGATCTAAGAAATTTATCTATTTCTTTATCTGATCCACTTTATGAAGTATTGTTTTCTATTTGATTTTTTATTTATTTATTTATTTATTTTTTTTGTGGTCAAGTTATAAAACTAGGAAATAAGTATTAAAAAAATTAAAGATATTGTTAAGATGTATTAACAATATTGGAGGGGTATTCTGGTTTTTAAAATTCCCATGTGAGTAGGTGTAGGGAAGGCTTCGTGTCAGAGAACTCTTACTCTTTTCATAATTAGGGGCATAATTGTATTGATCATGATTGAGTAACATTTAAATAGAAGTGGGAGAGGTCGGGTAGGGTATCTCCTCTTCCTATTCATCCTGTTACAGATTGCATTGCTTTGGACTTAGTAACCAAGGAAATGCTATCTGGATTGGTTTATGATACATTGATATGCATCAATATCTTCCATACCCACAGGATGCTTGTGATAATGTTTTTGTCTTCAAAATTTCTGACATATTTTGATTATCCGTGCTTCCGTGTTGTGTTTGGAATCAAAGTCCTGATACTGTAACATTAAAATAGACTTGGTATTTTGACTGTGCAGGGAAGTGATACTGTATTAATATGTTGACTAAAAGAATCAGCTTATATACCTTTCTCATCTCTAACTTTCCATGCATAATATGTGTATTTTTGGGATCCTCGGTGTATATTCATGCATATGCATTTCAGGAGTGAATATTGACCTTCTCTTCCCTCCCTTTTTTCCCCGCATTTTTCAATCTCTCCCTAGTTTGAGAAGTTCTCCTTTATTTTGAAACTTTTTTGTATGTTTTCCCTGAAACCTATATAACTTGTATTCATGTTACATTTGTATTTAAGTTTTGATCCTTGATTAAAAGTATGGGCACTTTTGAGTGTTGAGGTTTGAAACTATTGGATACTCAAAATTCATATGTTCCTTTCTGCTAATGCTAATAATAACAACACTACTGTATGTAGCATAGTATTATTACTTTCTGTTTCTTCAGTGCATGCTTTTAACTGATGAAAGGAATTATGCATTTTAGGTCATTACATGGTTGATAAACTTTGTAACACCTGTCTGAAGTTATACTGCAACTGCACTTAATTTATTAATCCTTCCATTAATTTTCTCATTGAATTCTAGTATCTTATTTTCCTTTTACTACTTTTTCTTCTATCCATTGATGGTTATTTCCATAGTGTGTAGGAGATGACCTTGCATTATGTCTTAATGATTACAGAATTCTGGGCAAATAGTTCCTCTAGACGTGATTGTCAAACTGAAAGAGAAGTATCGATTCCGTGTCTTATTGGATGAGAGCCACACAATTGGTGTGCTTGGAGATTCAGGAAGAGGACTTTGTGAACATTATGGGGTTCCGGTAAGTTTCAAAGATTAATTATATCTAACTAATGACCAGTTGCTGCTCAGGTTTCTTATCATTTCATGCTCCTGCAGGTTGAGAAAATTGATGTTATAACTGCTGCTATGGGGCATGCCTTGGCTACAGATGGAGGATTCTGCACTGGAAATCTTAAAGTCGTAGATCACCAAGTATGCCCTTATACATACAAATAGTTCTAATATTAGAATTTGGAGGTGCTTGACTTGTTAAATTCCTTGACTGCTATTTATGAGGCTAATGTCAAGTTTATCTGAGGATCAGATTGTCTTTTATATTTCATTTTATTCTTTAATCCTTCTTCCTCTGTATGTTCTATTGCCAGCGTCTTGGTAGCTCAGGGTATGTTTTCTCTGCATCATTGCCTCCTTATCTTGCAAGTGCTGCAATTGCTGCAATTGATATCTTGGAGGATAATCCTCATCTGATCACAAAGCTCAAGCAAAACATTACTCTATTATTGGAAGGTTTGCTCTTTACCTTGTTGCTTTTCTAAGGGACTAAATTTTGATCTCTTCTTCATTTGTAGTTTTCTACTCTCTCTCTCTCTACTATTCTTATCTTCAGCATTATCTTCTTGGACATCTTAGTTTTTAAGGTATTATAACATGATAGTCAAATTGAAATAATTGGGAATGGTATATTTGATAAAATTTCTGTTGCCATCCAAAAGTTCATTTTCTACTTTAATTGTTTAACAAGTGTGGTTGGCTAAATAAAATTAAAGAATTTTGATATTTCTGTGTTTTTGGATCCATCATGTTAACAGTCTTTTCTGTGCGCTGCTCCTGTTCCTAAACTTTTCTAAAATTTGTATACTCTCTGGCAATCTTCTATGTATTGCAGGGTTGTCAGATGTACCAGGCATGTCAATTACAAGTAACCCAAGATCTCCCCTTGTCTTCCTCAAGCTAAAACGCACGACAGGGTCCTTGAAGAACGATTTACAGCTGCTTGAAGATATTGCTGATCGTGTAAGTCAACTGACGAGTTGAATGTAATTGAGTCACACTTTGATTATTTAAATATTGTACCAGAACCATTATGCTTACTTGACTATTGTCCATTTGCAGATGCTGAAGGAAGATACTGTATTTGTAGTGGCTTCCAAAAGGTCTACAGTTGATAGGTGTCGCCTTCCTGCTGGGATTCGGTTATTTGTTTCTGCTGCCCATTCAGAATCTGATTTGCTGCATGTGTCAGAGTCATTAAAGAGAGTTGCAGCTTTGGTTCTGTCAGATTGCAAGTAACAGGTGCACATCTATTTTTTTTAATTTGATTTTTGTATTTGTAATCTTCTATACATTGACAATGAAGAAAGGTGAGGGAAGGCTGATGGAAATTAATAGAATTTAATTCCTTTTTTTTTTTTTTTTTAATTGATGCGATACTTTTGTACTTGTGGCATGTATATAGAGTTAAAATTATTTATGGGGCGATGATCATATAAAGGTTCCTTGTGTTTGAGAAAATATCTCCCCAAATAGTATCTTTTGTTGATCAGTATTGATCTTAATTGAAAAGTGGGAAAGAATTTGTGCCCAGTTCAGCAAATACGACTGAGAAAAGAAAGATAACCCACATAGGGCCTTAGCCTATGTACTGTAGAGAATCCAACATATCAACTCTTTTGATGCACCACTTTTGGGTGAATATGTTACAGAGTTCAGAATTTAAGTCCATGAGTATGGGATGTTTGATAGAAGCCATGGACAAAGAGATCCATATAATCATCGTAGATCAAGAGAATGGATCTTATTATTCCTAGGAGAGCAACACACTGTCAGATTTTAGAAATATCTGGAAGTTGAGATTTAAGTGGTGATATGTATTGGATGATTTGGGCTTACATCAGTTTTTGTCAAGGTGTTGCCTGTGGCCAAGGTGATCATGCAGTCCAGGCAGGGAGGCTAGGCAACACTTGCTGAGGTGATGACTAATTAGGTTGTGTCTAGGAGACCAGGTGTACACTGTGCACCAAGGCTGGTGTTCTGGCTTAGCAACCGCCAGCCAAGAAATTGTTAATGCTTATGTTTTTTGTAGGAAAAACAATGAGTTAGATATTTTTAAAGTTATTTATTTTCTCAGCTAACACATTGTGTACCAAAATTCAGTTTACTGCATAATATTAATGGGAGCGAAAAACATTCTAGGTGTATCTATTGAGTTGGTAGTATTGTTTTATTGTTTTGGTACTGACCAACAAAATGCAATTATTCCAACCGAATATATTTCCTTTAAATTTTTAACTATGTCTATCTCTTCAAGTCACATGAAACCAAAAATTGTCCCCTCTGGGATTTAGGTTGCCTTTGAATCTCTTTGGAATTAAAAAATTTCATATTGATCTCAAGACATCCCTGCGGAAAATTCTCCATCACTAAAACAGTTGTTGGATGTGTGAATTGAAGATGATAGCCCTTGTCAATAATCTTTTGTACTGATGTGAGTTTTAACTTGTACCATTTTACTAAAAGATTTGATGGGGAAAAAACAAAAGGGAAAAAGAAATCTAGCTATCTCCTCCAGGTTATCTGGTCTCAGATCCTTGTGAGTTTTTGTTGTTCTTGCAACAAATTATTAAATTGATTTGGAAATCCATGATAATCATTTCATGATTTAGGCTGTTAGAATGGTTTCTCTTTCAGTAGAGGGGAAATGAAACAAGAAATTGTGTTATGGGTTGTGTTTGTGTGCATCTATCTGCAATATTTAGAAAAAAGAAATTGATAATTCGACCACCATACATGTATTTCTGGTCATTTTATTAATTGGGAATCAAATATTTTGTTAGATATTGATATGCAATCAGAAATCTGTTATAACTATAGCAACATATATGTTTAAGTTAAAATATTGTCATTTAGGTATTTTTATTTTTAATTTTGAGTAGAGATTCATTAAACCATAAAGCAGAGCAACGAAAAAACTGTTTATCAAATCCTTAACCCAGACTATGATATCAGAATAAGAGCCACTTCCCTAGAGAATTAAGAGGATGATTTAGAGTTGTTGGATAATAGTGTTCATTGTCTGACAGATGGATCTTTATATTGTGGTAACTAATGGGAGTCTGTAAGAGTGTTGGAATAACCACCCTTCTCAGGCTGGTTTCTCGTATTATTATTTAGGGAGGCGTGCCCAGCCTGTGTTACTCTCTCCCCCTCCCTTTTGAAAATGACCCATGCCGCTTGCATCTCAGCCCCCTCATTGGTTGAGCTGCAAGCTCCAGGAAAGCTAGGGGGCGTGCCCAACCTTCTCCCTATGATTTATTTGAAATTTTGGGTTTGGCTTTTCTACATTTGAAATGCATTAGGACTTCAAAGGTGTTTGCTAATGATTCTTGAAGTGGATCCTGAGGAAATATCCGATTTGAAGCAAAATTTGAATTGTTTCGTATTCGTGAGTTTGAGAACAAACTCAATCTCTAGACATAATTTCTGTTTCATTGATACTCTGGCAACTGAATTTGAGTTGTGTGGTTTTTATATCTGGTGGTGTTTGAAGAATCTGATGTTTGTTTTCTGATTACAGAACTGTTGCTCAGCATCGTCTTTACGTAGTCATATGTCATAGATTTACGTTGCGAAGTGGTGTAGCTCATTTCCATTCTTCACAACATAGAGCAACACCTTGCAACAAATTATATGTTGCTGGTTCTGTTACAAAGTTCAATACCTTTGCAATCTAGAGTTTCCCTGCAAATTGCTGGATCTACCTGAAAAATCCTGAACAATATTCAACCACCCCTCACCCATCCTCTAGGTGGGGAAAATAAACCTGAAAAACACAAAGGCTAGAGCCTGGAGTTACATAGAATACAATTACACCATAAAAATGTGCTTTACATTATATTTTCCTTATTTATTTATTTATTCTAGCAAACAAGGACCTCATAAAACATTCTCAGGGGAAGTAGATCAGATTCAAAATAGGTAAACACAGTTTCTAGAGTAGATTTGCTAAGCATCACATAAACAAGTTTAGAAAACCATTAATTACACATTGTGGCTCTCCTCAACACGGGGGAGGTGGCTGTCATACCCAGGTAATGGATGGATATTTTTGGTTCTAGATGAGCTATTTTGCAATAAGATACTCTGATTTTTTGATGCTTTATACCAACTTGTTTCATGCATCACTGAACCTGACATCATTAATACTTGCTAGGCCCACTTAAATAAAGTTTGATTAGCATAATTGTGATGCTAAGGGGACTCCTAAAACCTTTGACTGCCTCTTGACCTCCTTTTGTGTAAAATCAGGTAGTCCTGAGGAGACCAGATGGGTTTAAAAGGGTTAGCCTGATTCCAAATGCCGGGTTCAAGAGACAGTTTAGGAATGAAGAGTAGAATCCCAAGAATTGCTTGTCCAGGAATACTTTTCGGTGCTCTGCCATGGCTGAATATAAACCAGACGTTTCAAAATATCTGTTTTAACTTAGAAGCTCTACAAACTCCTACAGGTCATGTGATAGTTTGATGGGTAAAGCTTGCACATAGATAGGGTTCAACAGAGTTTCTGCCTAGGTTCCTCAAATAGAGCTAGTCACTGTGAGGTAGTACTTGTCAAAGAATCACTTAAATGGAAAATTTGGTATTAAGAAAGTAAAATAAAATAAAATTATATGTGAAAAATCGCAACAAGAAAGATAAAACTAAAAAACAGTCTCAACTTTTTATTGATGAAAGAATTCAAAACAACAAAAAGTGTATTCCATATAACAATACTTGTGTTTTAAGATCTGAAACACTAATCCATAGCCATCAACAAATCTTCCCCAAACAAGTAGGCTATTCTTTCTACCAACCATGAATTTCTTCCATCCCTTACCTGCTCTACCTGTGTTGGTAATAACTTAGACCGACACAAGGGACATGTCACCTGTCCCTGATCCACCCACCTATCTAGACACTCCCTATGAAACATATGAGAGCAATTGGGTAGTTCCCTGATCTCATGGCTTCTCTCCATACAACTCAAGCACACAGCACAGACTGATTTATCATCTTCCCATGATCCTGATAATCTCTCTATGAAACTGCCGAATTCTGTTACTGGAAGACTTCTCTTGATTGATTCCAGTATACTACGACTCTTGTTCTTTGTTCCAGAGAATTGTGATGAAGCTGGGAGATGATCCTCTGCCAAGGCATGATCGATGTGATCTTCCCAGGAATATAATTGATCAGGCAGATCAAGTATCCTGAGATGAAAGATTGCAAACATAAGAATGATTCTGATATGGGTCAGTAGATTTATAAGGGATTTGAGAAGCTTCGGAGCTTCAATTCTGCCAACACAAGGAAAACCCATGAACCAGATGATAAGAAGCAAACCAAGAAGAAAGGGAAAGGGAAAGGGAAGGGGAAAGGAGAAAGGGGAAGAGTAAGGATAAGGATGCAAGCCAAGAAGATAGGGAAAGTTAAACAAAGGTTCGAAGGGAAGGGCTTAAGGAGGAACTAGAAGAGTTATATAGGGCTTTTGGAGATTGGATTAGTTGGGTGGGCCATGGCTTTACGTTAAAAAAATCACATTAAACAAAATCTATTTTTACTTTATTACTTAACACAATAATTGGAATAGACTAACTTTTCACACTTGAACAACAATTGTTAGCTTACTAAATACTTCTCTAAAAAGTAGTGCTTTCAACTTATTGCAAAGCTTACATTATTGTTAACAAAAATTAAGAGGTCTTCTTTTTCTTTAAGGGACAACTCATAAAATTCTGGAATAGTCTTAAGCTAAATACCTTTTATTGAACGATTCTGATCAATTTATCATACTATGCAAACAATCTCAACCGTTGGATGAAAAGCTAAAGCTTTATTCGTGTATGAAAGCATTAAAACAGGAGGTCAACAATGAATCAAAGATTTGCTTAAGACGGTTGTTCAAACTATGGCCCTCTTAAGTAGGCCCCAGAGGGGGAGGTCCCATACTACATAGATGAGGTGAAGGGGGGGGGGTGGTGGACCCTAGTCCAGTAAGCTAGCATTATAAGCCTTTAATTAAGACTTAAGATAATAAAAGAAAACTTTGCATTAGAGACCTAATTTAAGTCATATTAGAATAAGGAGAAAAGGAAGTAGATGGCAAATGGAGGATGACATCACTGGCACTATTGCCCTTTTGAGCAACAGTTCATGTGGTTAAGCAAAAGCTAGTGATCTTATAATAATAATAATTCTATAACATTAAGTACTAGGCCAGCTTGATTGTTGATACACCGCCCTTGGACGTTGATGAAGAAAAAGTTGGTATCTGATACCTGATCTTTGGAGGGGCCAAATTCTTGTCTTGTCACAACAAACCAAATGAACCATGGTTAAGTGATGGGCCAGTTGGTGCTTGTCATGTGGTTATTGAAGCTTATGACCTTTAATGCTTTTGGAGAGAGAGAGAGAGACAGCGGTTGGTCCATAGAGCTCCATTGCGATACCCAGATTCTACACCAACAGTTTCTTTAGCAAGTGTGGTAGTAGCATCAGCCTGTTGGAGACTAGTGTTCGGAGATTTGAGGATCGACTTCAGTCATGCAGGTGTGTGTTCCCGAAGGAGTAAGTTGACGCTCTAGGATAGATTAGCAGGTGGATGTATGTCTTCTAAGCAGGGGTTTAGTTCTTACGTATTGGCTGATAACGATCAAAAGAATCTCACAAAGGGATGAGATGCAGGAAGCCCTAAAATAAAAGGGGACCTCATAAATGGAAAGTCGGAAAGGAGAATAGGAAAATGATATGGTTCGGATTTTTTGAAAGATCCAGTAAATTTTATATTTATTTTTCATAAAAATAGGTTTTTATTATGATTTTACTCGATACCAGTACTTAGAACCCTTCTTCTGAGAAATAAAAGTGAAGAAGATATAGAACGTATCTTGGCATGCACGTTTCATCAGGAAAAATTTCATATGTATATATCATTTAGTCGCCTAATTCTTGAGAAAATTAGTTAATGTTGCCAACGGGGTTGGTAGTCTAGCGGAAGGAAGCCCTTGCTCCAGCATTGTTCGGGTTGGCTGGTTGTGGTTCTAGTTGGCACGTTCCACTATTGTTCATTGGTCTTATGGAAGTGCTGTTTGCCGCATGGGGGCTTCGAACTAGGGCTATGATTACTACCATGAAGCACTCATTTTTTATTAACTAAAAAAAGGTTGACGTTTAGATTATGGTTGATGTAAAATATGCACCTGATAAGCCATTGGAGGCTTTTTTTGGTGAATTTAAAACATATTAAAGCAAAAGAGCAAAAGAAAAGTAAAACATTAGAAGCCAACAATAGGCAAGCCTAAGGGAGGGCCTTGAGAGTAGATCAAAACAAATAATCAAAGATGATACATCAAAAGCCAATGTGACGAAACAACCATATAGGATACATAAAAATAAGGGAGGGAAGAAACAACCATAATTGATGATACATCACAAAGCTGAGGTTAAAAATAAGTGGAAGGTCCCAACATGTGTCTAGATACCTATTTCTTAAAGTGCTCTTACTGATATCAAAAGTGTTGGCTTCCCGGTTTTATTCTACAGTGCATGACAAGGAGGTTCATTTTCTTTTATTTATTTCTCATCAAACATAATAAATCACAACATTGAAGGCAAGTTTCTCAATATTATCATTGACTCACCACTAAATTTGTTAAAAATCCATCTACATTCTCTTTGAAAGGGAATGATTTTTCTTTGACGAGGTCAACACTTACTAGTCAAATATATCTAAAGAATGAACAAGAAAAAAAAGAGGTGGCTTCTTTTGGGGAAAGAACTTGAATAACTTCATTTTCTGGAGGAGTCATTATTTTCTATTAAAAGCCCTTTTTTATTTACAACCCCGGAGTATTTCGGATGCTTGAAGGCCCCGCTGACCCGAGATGATTTAGAAAGATTCTTCTTTCTCGATGGTGGTCAGTCATGGTATCCATAGCATTGCGTCTTTTTCGGCCAAATCTGATTTTGTTTTGCTTCTCGGTCATCGAGCATGATCAACTCAACTCTTTCCTCTCCCCCCCCCCCCCTGGTGGAGTGGTCTATGTTTTTAGAGAGTTCTTAGCATAAACAAAAATGGTCTGAGTTTTCCTACACCCACCATGGGGAGTTCAAGAGTGTCAAGGGGCATTTTTGAGAGATTTTAAAACCCTAGAGGGGTTTGTGAACCTTAGGATGGGGCGGTGAACCTCACCGCACGATCAAAGAAAACTTTTCCCAACAACAATTAGTGATCGATAAATTTCTCTTATGGAAGAACTCGAGTGGGGAGACATACGGTTAAAGCACTTCAAGTGGTGAAATTATGTCTAGAAATATTGAAATTAAACCAGACAATCTTCGGACATTTTGGAAGGCATAAAACTAAAACCCCACTGCCCTTGATTTTCATTAGAGTTGAAGAGAGAGAGGACCAAACTTCAATCAGACTACTGGAGGTACATTCTAATGCCTTGGGCATTTGGCAAGTAGCGCGTGCTATATACAGAAGTTGTTTCTTTTCCAAATTCAGGATTCAGCATTTGACATGTGTCATTGGGTTGAATCTGAGTCAAATCGGCCGATTCTGTTGATTTCAATATGATTCAACTCAACCCACCTAAACTATGTTTTAAAGTCACAATTCTTACTAATTCTGAGTTATGTATGTCATCGTTTTAGCCCTATCTTCGTTGTATTAACTCCTTTCAATTTTAATCAAATCATTCCTCCGTATTGGATCATTCAAAGGCCTATGTGACACTACTCCCAAATTCCAATTCTTTACTTCAATCAGACTACTGGAGGTACATTCTAATGCCTTGGGCATTTGGCAAGTAGCGCGTGCTATATACAGAAGTTGTTTCTTTTCCAAATTCAGGATTCAGCATTTGACATGTGTCATTGGGTTGAATCTGAGTCAAATCGGCCGATTCTGTTGATTTCAATATGATTCAACTCAACCCACCTAAACTATGTTTTAAAGTCACAATTCTTACTAATTCTGAGTTATGTATGTCATCGTTTTAGCCCTATCTTCGTTGTATTAACTCCTTTCAATTTTAATCAAATCATTCCTCCGTATTGGATCATTCAAAGGCCTATGTGACACTACTCCCAAATTCCAATTCTTTGTGCAACATAATCTTCTATTTATTTATTTTTTTAATGGAGAAAGTACACTTTCAGGTCTCGTGGCCACTGGGCCAATGGGAGCATGGTTTGAGGAATCGGATCGAATCGGCTAGATAGGATCGGTATGGATAAGGGATAAAATGGTAAAAAAATGGCTTTAGTCATAAAACCAGGGATATTTCTGTCCGATCCAAGATGATCCGGATTGTTATTGGATCGGTATCAATCTTGACCGATCTTGTTCCTAATACTAAGTTCTCAAACCTTGAGTAAAGTACTGCACAAGTATCCAACCAGAGGGACGAGCGTTTTTTCACAGAGGATCCAACTAGGTAGCGATCTACCCTTCTTTTGTTTATAATTTGAATCTAGATAACCAAAGTTTTCACTTTATGGTATCTCTCTATCACCAATTTTTAACACCTCATTTTCAGTCCACTGTTACTAAAAAGATATCCACATGATCCGCCCATCCCTTTTCCCACCAACCCAATCAACCACCGAGAGAGAGAGAGAGAGAGAGAGATTATGGGCAGGTATTGTGGCGGTATGGTGTTAAGGTAGGTACACCCAAGATGCGTGTCCACCCCTTTAGGATTACAACCGAGCTTGCCATTTTCCTTAACAGAGCAGTGCCCAAAAGGGAGTCTAGGTTGCCATGTGGCCGGGTCCTTTTAGGCAGCCGACCAGAGGGTTCCACAAATGAATATTCTGGGCTATACCTTTTATTATAATTCCTCATTCTCAATTCTAAATTCTCAATTCTCAGTTCTCAATTCTCAATCAATCATCATTCCCTTTAACAATTTATATATACAACTATTATAGCACAGCATAATAGTGTAGAATATATGTCTCTGGGTCAGTCTACATAGGAAATCAAATGGATATGTCCCTTATACACATGGACAAGTCAGATTGGTTTAGACCTCTAAATTAAGAAAAAATGTGGGCCGAAACAAAACTGTTGCATGATAGCAAATGAGCTTTGTGGGCTATTGGTTGACATTCTTTGGGCATCTTTGAGTAAAGTGGGCCTGGGCTAGGTATTGGCTTTTTTATTTTATTTATTTATTTATTTTATCTTACCTTTAAAGCTTACTTAATACCTTCTGTTTTACCCTATGATGACTTTTTGTTATGTGAGTATCATAATTAATCTCTCGGGAAATCTCCCAAGTGATATCAATCATGGTGTGGGAAATGGTTTTGTTCAACAGGGGACTTATAGCGTGGGTTCACAGCTCATTATGTGAGAAGGCATGGAAAGAAATCTCTATGATGAAGGATCTTTTTCATTAATCAAAGGGAGAGTTGGCGTTCTCTGAGTAAATGGGGTAGCCTATACAACCTCACACTGATTTTTCTTTGAAAAAAACTAAAGGATGCCAAGTCACGTGCCCCTGCACTAGTGTGGGGGCTAATGGGAGCACACATAGGCATACAATAGGAGTGTGCCCACGGGGCAAAGTGATCATTTCACTCTCTTTGTGTCTGGGTGTAGGGCCACATGACTTGGCAGCCATCCTTACCCTTTTTTATTCATTTTTCTTCTCTCCTTAATATAATGAAAAAAAAAAAATCCATATGAGGAGAGTAGGCTATGCCTTACAGAACCTTCTATTAAATCTTAATAGAGATTTCCGCACCCATTTCCTAGTGTCGTGGTTGTTTGATTGCTTTTTCTTTTGTTTCGTTATGTTTTCTACATTGTGCATGGGTCCCCGTTTCTACAAAAACCACTATGGACAGGAGATACAAAACAAGCGGTTTAGTGCTCAAGGGGGTAGCCGAGTTGGCAAGGGACCTTCACCTCAAGAAGTGTGTGATTATGAATTCGACTCCTCTTACCTCCTTGAGACCACTCACATGGGGGGTGTTTAGTGCATTTCACTGCTTTCAGTGAAAGTTGAATGGTTTTCATTCAACCCCAGTATGACTTGGTTCATGCGGTTGTGGGGTTAGTATGGACCTGGGAATAATCAGGCTGAAGGACTGAAAACCTGTCGATAAAAAAAAATAAAAATGCATCTTCTTATACTTAAACTTCATTAAACTTACATTCCTCTTTTAAGTCTCCTCTTCACTTGAGAATGTTTATGAAGGTATCCTATCCTAGCCACTGTTCAGATGATTTACAATCCCAACAATCCATCATCTATGAAGAATTCACTCACATTTTAAATAAAGTAATGTCCTCTTAAATCTCTTTTTGCATCATTTAGCTTGGTCCAATGTTTTACTAGTTAAGTGAAAGCTAAAGTTAGAAGCAACACTCAAGCATTTCAAAGTTCCTTGTGGTCATGGTTGTTCAAACTTCAAAAAGGACTCTTTATCTAATCATTAGCTTAAACTTTTAACCAAACATAAACTATTCCCAGGCTACCTGAGTTTTTATCAATATCAACAATACTAATAAAATTTTTTGGAATTCAAGTAACCCAAAAAGAAGAAGAAGAAGTAATGGAATCTTATCTAGAAAAGCATTTTAAGTTCATTAACCAGTTATTGCAGAGTTACAGATTTTATTTTTCTCTAGTTTTTTTGGGAAAAAATTAAAAATTAAAAAAATACAGTTTTACTGATCATTAGGAGGATGATCTTTCTGTAAATCAGGACTTGAAGAAAGCCTCTTCAAATCAAACCATACCTGCTTGAAGACCTTGATAATGAGATCATGGTATTCATCTGAATTCAAAGTCAGATAACAAGCCAAAAGCTCTTCAAACTCTTCAAGTCCTCTAATCTGATTCTCAGATATCATCTCCACCATTGAATCTCTGAAATCCTTCTCTGGGTCGAACGAACATTTCACTACTGCAAAGCTCTTCAAAGCTGTTGTTGTTGTTTCCTCTACTGCTCTCTCTTTCATCTTCATCTTCTTCATCTTGGACTTCTTCATGTCTTCAAGAGCCTTTATTTTGCAAACCTCACTCTTGGAAGGAGTTCTTGGAGAAGAAACTCTAACTTTGCTACTCTGTTTTGTTCTTCTTTGTAATTCTCCAGAATTTCTGGGTTTCTCATATCTGGACAAGAATTCAATCTTCAAGTCTTTTGCTTTCTTCTGCTCTGAATCTGATCCTACTTGATGGGTTGTTTCCGAATTCGAAGTAATTCTCCCCTGATTGCTCTTCCTCGCATGAGAAGAAACATAAAGAGATTGCCTTGAATTGTAATTCTCTTCCCCTGATTCTATTTGCGATAAAAATTGGTCTTTCTCTGCAGTTCTTCCACTTGACTTCCTAGATTTTCTGTTTGTCACTTTCGAATCCTTCGTAATTCTCTTCGAAGTTGTTTCGAATTCCTGACCTTCACATTTTGCATTTGCTGGAGAACCTCTGGTCTTTCTAATATCAGAGACCATATCAGTAAAATTGAATGATTCTTCAGTTCTTGCTGTCATTGCAACCGACCTGCAACTACGACAACTAGACCTTGGTGGCAATTCAAGCTCATCATCCTCAGAATCATACCAAACAGAACGCAAAGGAGCTCTGGATTTCCTACCATCAGTGCTTTCTCCACCAAAAGAAAGTCTCCAAAAGTCATCATCTCCATCCATCTCAGTTAAAGCTCTACTTCTCCTCTGGCTAATTCTTCTACCAAGGAACTCCGGTGTGAAGGATAAGTCCTTTGGGTGTCGCCGCGGCGTAGAATTCAGGGAAGGTGACATCGGTCTAGTTTTAAACTTGGTTTTAGAATGTTTGGGTTCAGATTTGATGCCCATTTGCTTGAATTTTGAAATCCAAGAGATGGGGAAGACTTGAGAGAGCAAGGAGGGGTGAGAGGATGAAGAGTTGTGGTTGTTGATGGATTTCTTTCTTCCCCACTTCATCTTTTGGTGATCAAAGAAGTATAATTCTTTCTTTCTTTCTTCTTCTATGTGGGTTGCAGGAAGAGGAAGAGGAGGAGGAGGAGGATGGGATGGAAGAGCTGAATTGAATGATGAGAAGGTAGCAGTTAGGGAGACAGTTAGGATGTTATGGAGGACGTGGGTCTTAATGGTCCCTTAATTCAAAAGAAATGCCCGCCTTACTTCTTGTGACCATTCCCTACTTTTTGCCTCTTTGTTGTAGAACTTGTAGAACTAGAATCTGGGTTTTCTTTTGCTTTTCCTTCACTTTTCCCCTCCTAAGAATGTGATTTTTTATCTTTTCTTTTTTCTTTGTTCCTATCCTTTTCTTCTGTTTTTGGATAGAGTTTTGTTGGGAAAATTACTTGATCACATAAAATCAAGTTTTCATTACTAAAATCCCTAGCCATGAAGCATCTTTCAAAAGTTCCAATCTACCCAATATATAAAAGTGGCTCAAAAACGAGTTGAACTGATCAAAGTTGATATGAGCTTATTGAATCATGTTTCGGGCTAGGGTTTTGTGACATTAAAATCAAACTAGATCGCAATGAAACCTTTAAGAAACCATAATGTACTAAAAAATTGGATCAAAACCAACACCAAACCAATATAATCCGTTAAGAAATTGATACCAGCCTATTCGTAAAAACATATATATTTTTTCTTTCATACTTTTTAATATATTTACATGTTAAACCATAACATGACCCATAATAAACCGATAAGAAATCAAAACCAATACTAACTTATTGGATCATGTTTTGGACTCAATTCACTCTCACATTGAAACCGGTGAAATTGAATCAAAGCCAATCCAACCGACCGATTGACAACCCTAAGGGCTAATTGATGTGGGACTATTTTTCCAACACTCCCCTCATGTAAGGTGTAAATTGGTCTGGAATTAGGTTTTTTGTTCAGCTTCATTTTTTATTCCAGGGAGTATTGATGTGATCTGGAATCGAACTAAGTCTCACCTTGGTTCTGAAAATTGGAACTCATACCAAACCTATCCGGTTCTGGTACAATTCCAGTATAGTTTTGCTTCCTATATGATTCTCAAAATCGGTTCTTGGTTCGGTTTTGATTACTAGTATATATCTACTATAATATACTAGTATAGTAGTATTATAAAATCTAAAACTAATATTAGTGATAAATTAGTATTTAGTGTATTAATATACTATAATACATTAGTATTATATTATATTAATATACCATAATATATTGGTATTCAAATTCGGTTCGACTTTGATTCTAACCATCAGTTCGAATGTTAGAACCGGAAAGTAAGAAGTCCCACCTCGATTCTATTCCCTAGTTATAGATTGTAATCATATTTTATTTGGTTCAGTCTAGTTCGATTACTCAGTCCGGAATTAGTTTTGGTTTTTGGTTTCAGATTCGATTTGACACCCTTATCCTCATGTGCACAAGTGAATATAGGCATGCTTGGAGATACCTACAACACGATTGGAGATACCTACTTTGATACCATATTGAAAGGTCCAATCTAAAACCTTAAAAGCATTAGATAGAGATAGTTCCTCAAGTACATCAAGAATTGAACTTAATCAATGTGAGACTATTCTCCCAGTAAGTGTATCTCTCTCTCTCTCTCTTGATAAGTTCACTTTCAGAAACTAGATGTTCCTCCTCGAACAGTTTCTCTTTTTTAACTTCATTTTCTCCTCAAAAAATTGCTGTGAATTTATGTTTCAATCCCTCTTGCTGAATGGAATGTTACAAATCCAAAAGAGAGGTTGAGAAACAGGGGCTCTGCTTGCCTTGTACTGCTGTTTTTGTTCATATTCTATCTCTTCCCATTCCTCCTAATTAAAGAAGACAGCCATGTCTTCCCAAAAAAAAAAAAAAAAAAACATGGGCTCCACCCTCCCCTCTCTACGATACAATGCCATAGGCATAACAGAGTCTTGGGATCGTTGCTCCTTCTTTTCCCCCCTTTAGAGGGCATGGTTTCAAGTATCAATCTGGGTCTCGGTCGTATTGGATTGGTTTTGGTTAAGGTCGATCGTCTATTCCTGACTGATTTAGATCGATTATTCAGATCAGTTCAAGGGTAAAATAATAAAAAATTAATATTTTTATAAAAAAAAAGGGACAAAATCAACCGATACCCACCTATTCGATTCATTCAGGATCGGTATCATAAGTCCCTTAAATCCTTGCTAGAGGGAGAGAGGATGAACTAAAGTTGCAAGAATATTTTTCCAGGTTAAGTTTGAATTCTTGGTTGTGAGTATTCCTTTTTAAGACAAGAGAGATATAAATAGAAACCTAGCCACGGAGGTGACAGGGAGCACACTTACAGCTGAGTTCTCCCAAGCAACAGTCTGAGCATCCACCATTTTTATGTCAGTTCTCTCTCTCTCTCTCTCTCTCTCTCTCTCTATATATATATATATATATATATATATTTTGAACATAGGTTTTTCATATTTTTTTTGGATTGAATAAACCAAGCAAGAAGAAACACAGGGCAATATTGTGGCTTGTCGTGGGGCTATGATCACTATCATGGAGCATCTTATTTCTATTACAAAAAAAAAA
>NC_056569.1:11604292-11614014 GCF_013358625.1 Macadamia integrifolia
TTGTGTCTGGGTGTAGGGCCACATGACTTGGCAGCCATCCTTACCCTTTTTTATTCATTTTTCTTCTCTCCTTAATATAATGAAAAAAAAAAAAAAGACTAAGGAGGACATTTTGGTAATACTACTTGTTTTTCAATTGGGTTGATTGATGGTTTTAAAAAACCAGCTGGGTAAATAATTTGGTTAAGTGGAATTTTGCTATTTTATTATTACTATTTGTCTACTAAAAGGTCACCTGTTTTTTTTTTTTTAAATGGCAAAATAAGCCAAGAAACACCAACAATAAATAGACCGATCCCCCCACTTTAGGCGAAGCCATCAGCAGGGAAAAATGCCTAACTAACAGAAATCAATCCCTTGAGATACGAAATCTCGGGATCAAATGCACCTCTATTCCAGAATAAAATTCGCACAAATCACTTTTATGACGAGGCAAAACGTTTAGACTTTGGACCACTATGCTCCCGTTTTCCTATACCTTTCCTTTTTTTTTCCTTACGTTCTTGAAGCCATCATGCTCTTCTCATAGTCTAACTGCCTCATCGACATTAGCTATCTTAGGATAATTCAATGTGATCTCTTTCTTGGATAGTACTCGGTGAAACTTGATAGCTCTTTTGTTTCTTGGGTAATCAAGTAATTTTGGCCCTTAAAAAAATTTCTTTTTTGAGGGCTTTCACAGTCAAAATCTTATTGATAAAGTTTTTGTTCACCGGTGGATGAATGATGGGACTGTCCAGCTGTAACCCCCCCCCCACCCCCCCCCCCCCCCAATTGTCTGTGGTCATGGTCGTGATAGACCACAGTAAAAAAACTCAGCCCAAATCTTAATTTGCAGTACATAAGATGCCTTCCTGTGAAATATTTGATCTTTGTGTGGGTAGGGAGAGCCCTGCAGGTAAAAAAAATGAATTGTCTTTGAACACATTATAAGTTTACAGAATCAGAATCAGATCTTCAAAAGTCCAATCATCTATATAGTATCTAAGTTCCAAACAGATACCAGTTATGGGAAGCTTTTTCAGATATGGCTAGCAAAGTACTTAGTTGAGTGGCAGATCAATACTAACACTATATGGATTTTGATGAGCAGTAAATAGTATTCACACAGTAAGATGTACCACTTGGAGTCCTCAACAGCTTTATTAATGAGAATTTTGCATGGCTGCTGAGTTGTAGCCTGCAGTACTATTACTTTGCTATGATATTGTTAGACTTTCTTCCATGTGATGATGTCCTCAAAATATATATGGTTCATAAAAACCCTACCCTTGAAGTTTTTTTTTTTTATCCCAACCTACCTTACAGGGATATATGGTTAAAAATATTTTTTTAAACAACTGTAAACTGAACACTATGATCTTACTTCAATCTGTAATTTATTTTCTTTCTATTAAATAATAATAATAAAAAAACTACTCTTATTATTGAATTGTTCAAAATAGTGTAGAAATGTTGGGCAACCAGCAACCATATGTATTATTGAGACAAGGCTTTAGTGAGTTAATTAGGCTAGCTTTATTGAATTGAACTTGTTGACAATACCATGATAAAATTTGGTACAACATTTGAGGACTACAAGTGCATTCAAAACTACATTAGAGACATTTGTAATGATCGAAACAACAATATACTGTCTAACACAATTGGTGATTTGTGGTGCACAAAAAGCTCATGTTCATGAAAAATAACAGAGATCATTCACATTGCAAATTCCAATTACTTGAATGTTGTTCCCTTTTTTTTCCATTGTTGAGGCCAATCCATCTTGATTAATCCCCGTATGGAAATTAAGGTTAGGAAAGTTTTATATTGACTCTAATCAATTTCAGATCAATTCCAATAACAAATCCAGCTATAAATTCTGATCAATTAAAACCTTGGTTGGTAACATGAAATGATTCGGATCCCTTTTTGCGTGGAAGAAAATTCAGCCACATCCCCGAGCAATGTACATGGAAACTATCTACCCTGAATAAAGAGGTACAAACGGAACTATGAAAACTATGATGAGGGTTGGCTGTACCACAAGGTCCATATATAAATATATATATATATATATATATATAGAGAGAGAGAGAGGGGTACATGTATGGATGAGCATTTGAAACATACCACATGTAAAGCTTTTGGAATGAAAATCAGTTCGCTGAGTAGCTAGGTACAAAGAACTGGACAAGGAAGTACCTATGTAGTTAAACCAACAGAATTCGACTCTTCTTTAATTACTGACCCCTCCAACTTATATGCACACATATCCCAAGACTTGGGGCACACATCCCTAGACTTGCATTAGTCGTTGAAGAAGAGCCTAATCCTAACCAAAATTACAGCAATAATCAAATTCAGGTAAGAAAACCCGGCTTCGTGAAATAATTTAATAAATAATTTGATTTTGATTACAAAATTGAGACTGTTTAATTAAACGGTTTAAATCCAACTAAAACCGAAATGTTTTAGTCAATCAATCTAAGTGCTACAAAATAACATTTTAAAACAATATTTGAACGGTCCCTAACAATACAAATGGATAATTCTTCTTGTATTGCCAAACTTTGAGTTTCATCTTTCCACTAGTTTTTCAAAACTATACTTTGTCACTTGGTCAATTCTAATTGTTGAAACTTCATATGTATGTACATGTGTAGATGATTTTGGGTTTATCTATTTATACAATTTCAACTAAATCCATCCAACCAGCCAAATGATAGATATTTTATTTTATTATTATGAAAAAAATTATCTACATCAGTTCCTACGGATAAAGATAACTTATTTGCCCTAGCCTAGTATTACATACATATCCTTGACAACCATAGTTACATTCATCTTAGTCACTATTTACAACCACACCCACCCCCCCCCCAAAAAAAAATAATAAAAATAAAAATAACTTAGACACGAGAACATGAAAAAGCTTCCAAGGCCAGCCAATCAACCTGACTAACTTCCCTACTGTAACCAATCAACCACAAAGTTCATGATTATCAATCCAAATTTCTATCTTCCTGAACCCTTTTGCCATTGTATGGTGCAAACCATGTGGGATGCCTTTTGTCCTTTGAAGCCAGTAAATTCATTGAAGAGCTATGACTCATGGAAGCACAATGAAATTTGAATGAAATACAAAAAACAGATCCCAACCACCACAACAAGAAGTCAGATCCAAACAGCCATCACAAAGAAAAATAGGGTGATCCCCAAATGACAATGTCATTTTATACTCAATAAGAGTCTCATATTTTTTGCATCCAAGGACTGTATAATGGATTTGTCATAAAAAAAAAAAAATGCTCATTATTTTCAGCACTTCACAAACAAAATTTTGTGTGTCCGTCATTGAAGTAGAATGAGTTTATATATTGTTGTTATTGCATATTATCAAACTAATGTTGTCCATATATAGTATGTTTTTTGTTTTAATTTTTTTTTTATTTACCAAAAGAAAAAAAAAAAGAAGAAGTTTATATGTTTTAGGATAAGATAGGAGACTTCATAAGCCCCGGTATTATAAAGCACCCACAAAGTATGCATATGACTGCCCGAGACACAAATGATAATACACAAGGTCACTTTGTGTCTATCTAATGTTTGAAGTGAAGGTCGTATTCGTATATTTACAAAAAAAAAAAAAAATTATTGTATTAGTATACTCAATGTATATATACCCTTAATTGTTTACCCCCCAAAAAAGAAAAAGACATATCCTTAATTGAACATTTTTTCTTTGTGAGCTTTTTTTCATAAGTTATTAATAGGAAAACGGCAAGTTCCTGTTCAAAAAAGGGTATGCAATGGTATATAGAGAAGTCATCAATAGGTCAATTTTTTTTTTCTAATACGAGATGTAACATATGACTAAGATAAACCCCCTTAATTTAATGTGGGAATAATCCATTATTTATATAAATATAAATATAAAAAGAATACTATCTATTAACAGTTGGATTCACTGACCAAATCAGCCCTCCATCAACCCATATGTGTAGGTCAAAACAAACAGCTACCTACCATGTTTGGCTACACTCCTACATAATCCATCCAGAGTACACTATTACTGATTAAAATTATAGGTGGCTGGTCAAGTCTTGTGGCTTGTTGTCGCCAAGACATTGATAGAATAATTTATTAAATACATGTTTAAATTACGAAGAATGACTTAATTTCTTCTACAGTTTTAAAAACTTGTGGGCGTCCACTGTTCTTGATATCTACAAGTAACAAACTAGCAAGGCCTTTAGCATCAGTGAACTCGGACGTCCTAAGTTTGACTTCTACTAGGTACATCTTGAGCCACTCACACGGGATGTTTAGTACTCTTCACTTCTTTCAGTGAAAATTGAATAGTTCTCATTCAATCCCGATATGACTTGATCTATGCGATCGTGGGGTCGATGTGGGCCTGTGGGACTAGGCCTAAATACCCGTGATAAAAAAAAAAAAAAAACCCTTCAGCATCAGACTCTATTAATTGAACTATTGTTTGAACACATCTGTGCACACGTGTAATCTATTAAGAACAGCTTTTATTCGTCTTCTAGTGTACAATTAGTTTGTACAAGAAGTAGGGTAATGCGTTGGAGTATGGAAAGCTGCTTATGAACATGTAATTTGTAATCATCAATTCAAATGTCAGTCTATTATATTCTTTTTGTTTCAAGCTCATGCTTCCACAGAAAAGGAAAGGGAAATGGAAATGCTTCAAAAGGGGAGGTGCACCTGTAGGAACAGTAGAGGGTGTATGGCAAACAGTGAAACCATGAGGAATGACTGGCCAATAAGGGAGAGGGAACTGCGTATAGAAAAATAAGAACTAAACTATGTAGAAAAGAATGAAAATCGTAAACAAATAATCATCACAATGCAAGTGCAAAAATTTACATAGTTTGACAAGATTACTTACACGTTCACAGTGAGATAAGATCTATTTATTTATCCATGGATAATAGGGGTTACAATTACTCATCCTTACACCTCTTAAATTGACTATAAACAAAGAATAATACGGTGTACCCAGGGCAAAAGACTCCTATCATTGTGGCATCTGAGGAGGATTATAATGTATTCAACTTTACCCCTGTTCGGTGAGAGTCTGTTTCTTGACTCGAACTCGTGACTACTTGTTCTTTTTCTATATGTTAGATCAAACAAACAAGAAACACGAATAAAGGGAGACAATAGATCCGTACGACACAGAGATTTAATGAGGTTCACACACCAAGGTGGTGTGCTACGTCCTCGGGCGAAGAAGAAGATGATTCACTATGCAGAAGAGAGATTACACCCTAGCAGCGGCGACGAAGAACTCGCCCTGAAACCCTAGCTTCGTGAAAACCCTAGAATACAATGCCATTCTCAACAAGCAACAGTACATTATATATATACTCCAAATTGCGGTTCGACCCTCTGCTTCCATCACAGATCTCAGAAAATTTTCCATTCGAGTCGCCACCAAAATATGTCAGATCGGATCAATCTTCAAAACGGGTCAAGAATTCGAGACAAACTTAACAATATATTACAGAGAAAGAATCTCTGTTACAAATGTATAATTGAAATCTATACATGTAATTTATTAAAATATCCATATAGTCCTAAAATTTTCTTCCCAGGATAGCACCATGGACCCAGCCGAAACCCTAATAACGAAGATAACGCACAAGGTGTGTTGATTGTTACCTGCAGAATCAGCCCATACACAAGCACTGAACACAAGACATCTCAACCCCAAGGCTGCCATGCAATTTACCCTTTCCCCTCCCATCTACTGTTTTTTGTTTTTTTTTGCATCCCTTCAATTAATGTAGTATTGAAGTCTGAAAACAGATGATTGGTTTCAGAGACGACCCCAACTTGCCAACACAGGAGCTGTGAAACACGTTCATGGCTGAACTCAGGAATTGACAACTGAGAGTACATGAACTTAAGTGATGAAAAGTTAAAAACTAGCCTTCATCATCATCTGCGCGTACTACCATTTACATGGAAATGAAGAAACAGGGAAATGAAGAAACAGATCAATAATGGTGGATTCGTCAGATCAATTACAAAAGTTTTCAAAAGCTTTTATTAGTTTTGGAGGAAGGGTCGCCTTCTCAGTTCTCAGTATACCCAAAGAGGAATTCTTTTCTCTGCACAACCCCTCCTTGGCTTTCTGGCCATTGCAAACTTTTCATCAATCACTAGTAAAAATGATGTTTTGATTCACATGCGATTGTTTGGGATTGTTTTATTCTCTTTCCCTCATTTCTATCAATTCACTGAATGGAGATGGGGATGAGGAGAGTGAATTCATCAGTTTGGTACTTTGGTTGTTGGGGATACGGTGTCTTGTAATCCATTCCAAAGGGTCGTCAAGAGATTTTAGGGCCTAAGACCTCGATGCCCAAAGGAATCGGACCTTGCGTGTTATCTTTATCATCGGAGCCTTGATGAACTGGGGTTTCCAGGGGCGACAACCCTGGAAGAAAATTTGTTAGGGTTATGGGTATGTCAGTAATTAATTGTACTTATATAATGTTGTTACGATTTTATAGCGAGTGCATTCTCTGAAATTTGAGAGGCGAAGTAACCCTATACTCATTTGATAGTGAATCAGATCTCATCTCAGCATGATGAATCACTTAAATTATTATGTTGCTTTGTGTGATTGTTTGTTTGTGATTTCCATTCATTTCCTGTATCATTTTATGTATTTGTTTTTTTTAACCGTTGGAGCTATGAGATGTTTTAGTGATTCTCCTTCTACATTGTAACCAGTCATGTTAGATTGGAATTATAAGCTAAGTTTGCCTATGGAACACATAAGATGGCATAAAATAACAAAATGATGTTATTTTGTTTACCAATTAATTGGTTAATTTTCTGAGGTATCCTCTTTCTTTGTTTCCTAACATAACTGAGACATGTAACAACTTCAGCCAAAAATAAATAAATAAATAAATAAAAGAATCAATTGGAAATCTAGGGCTTGATTTGGGCCAGTAAGACATTTTGGTTAGGCCAAAATCTGACTTTAACTTAATGGACTGGTTTGACCAAAGGATTTATAAGGTTAGCTTACTAAATGAGCTGGGCTTGTATTTGTGATGAGATGGGACTATCCCTTAGTTTAAAGGACAACAACAATTTTTTGGGCCACAACAAATCTTTGCTACAATATCCAGAGTCCAAATCCAGTTGGGTGGCTTGGACTTTAAAGGACCATCCTAATGGCCTATCTGTAGTAAGTAAATCTGCTGTGTCTTGGATGAGCTTGTGAGGTTAATTTCCTTGTTTCATATTATGGGCTTTGAAGGTCGTACCCACTGTTTTAGACATTGGAATCGGGATTTGGATTGGGATTGGGATTGGGATAGGTCCTGACCAATACCGATCCGATCCAGATCAGGATCAAATACATTTACCACTGGTTTTAATTTTAAAAAAAATGTTTTTTTTTTTTTTTTCCTTTGTCCATACCGATCCACGGATCCAAAATCACATTGAATCGGGATCATCTGGTCATACCATGGTTTCAAGTATCGGTATCGTAACAGTGGGTGCATACTTATGAGAGGCCAAATCATGAGCCAGATCATACTTGGGTTGATCTAACCTGAACCAGACTGACCCAACATTATCTTTTATGAAATTGGGCTCTTCTGATCGAGTTACTTCAAGCCCAACCGAGATGTATGGTAATAGATTGGGTGGGTACTGGGCTGGGCCAGCCCGGCCTGACCATTTGTCACCTCTATGTCTTATACACTAGGAGGCAGGAAGGGCCTGTCTTGGTATGGCACAACCTGACTGGTCACAATCCGTTGGATCGACTCGATTTGAAGCAGTATATATATATATATATATGTACTATTGTCTTTCTAAGTAAATGAGATTTGGGGATTTTCGAGTTAGGGTTTTCTGAGTGAGAGTTTCTTGCTGTGATCTGGGTGTTCTGGAGAGATTTTCACTATAATATTTCTTCCAATATAATAAATCTTCTTCTTGCTTGATGATGTAGTACACCACAGTTCTGTGTCAACCTTGATAAATCTCTGTGTTGGTACCATTTTTGCATATCTTATGGGCAATGAAGAGAGAGAGAGAGAGAGAGAGAGAGAGAGAGGTCCCATATATGGTTTTATGGGTATCTGAGTAGAGGTTTTAGCCGGCTAAACCCTTTATGTGCCGGCACCATTAGTTTGTTGGATTTAAACCTGGTGGTTTTCAGTGTCCCACCAATTAAGGGTAGACAAGAAGACCAAGTCAGTGAGTTCCTAAAACGAAATTTTTGTGGATATCATATTATATCTCAACAATGTCGACCACCAATTTCAAATTTCACGAGCAGGCTTATGTCTTAAAAAAAAAAAAGATGAAAGTAGTTTATAATTGGATAAAGTTTTCCTTCAACCTGCGGTGAGGTTCACAAACCCATCCCCCTATACTGCTTTCATGTTTCTAGACCCATGGTGATTGGGTGTAGGAAAACTTGGTCCTTCAAATTTAGACAGAAGTTTTCATTTTTCTCTAAACATTCTAAAGAAGTAACTCCTACATTGGTGAAGTGATCTCATTATTGATCTTTGGATCATCATTACACTCTCATCCTCCATTAAAAAAAAAAAAAAAAAAAAACACTAAGCAAAATACATTAGGCCAGCCCTCCACACTAAAGAGAAGTGAGAAGCTACCCTATACCTCACATAGGATCAGCAAAGACAAACTATATGGCTGTTGAAGAATAAGAATAAAGCTAGAGATTGTAAAATGCACTGAGGCAATGGAGGGAGAGAGAGAGTCAGAGAGGGAGAGACTTTAATAAAGAAAACCCAAAAAACGAAAATCCAAAGAAACTGAGATTTGCAATCCACTTGAAAAACAGTGAGGTTGATTGAAGACAGCTCTATAGATGGAGAAAGCACAAACAAAAGAGTGAATAAGAACAAAGGGTTTTCTTTTCTGTCTTTATTCATAGTAAGATACAATGTTTTATTATTTGTCATATGATAGCACATGGATTAGTTTATGTGATAGAAGATGAGAAACTAATAGTGAGATTCACTTTTCAATGTTGGTTAGGACATTGACAAAGTCAAGGTCAACTATAATAGTCACTAGTCTACTGTTACAAATGAATTTCCGCTTTTGGTAAATGAAGAGGACACAACCCCTATTGCATGCATCATTGTCTTCTAGCTAGCATATTGAATGTCCATGGGATGTTGATGATTTGGAATTTCACTGCTAATTTTGTCTTATATTTTAGTTGAATTACATGAGTAATAAGTTTTTTTTTGATATTTAGTTGGAGTAGTAATTTATAAAGCTGAATTATATTATTAATGTACCCCTTTCTTAAGGAGAAAATAAAATAAAGAGAAATTAATAATTTTTCTCTAAAAAGCTTAAATTGACTAGGCAGTGTGGTTTAAAATTGTATTTCATTAAATCCCTCTCCTTGTATTTTTATAGATCATGGATACATGGAATATGCCAACGGGTTGGTAGTCTAGTGGAAAGAAGCCCTTGTTCCATCACTGATCATTGGTCCTATTGGGCTTTGACATGAGGATTATGATCACTATCGTGAAACATCATTTTCATTTACTTAAAAAAAAAATTAAAAGTTATTGTTGACCTATGTAATATAGTTTCGACCTGTGAAACTACAGTTAAGGATGGCAGAAAAATTATTGTTGAACTATTTAATATTGTTTCTTTTTTGTTTGCTCTCAAAT
>NC_056569.1:11614049-11625239 GCF_013358625.1 Macadamia integrifolia
AACTGTGATGGATGTTTTTGCTTGTCTTGAAAATAATTATATAGACACCTTATGTTGTCATCCGTGACAATGACTAAGACAATGATGATGTGGGATCTGAAATATGAAATTGAACCTAATTTGTGGCTTGCAAGGCTGAGTCGGCTGACTGTTCAAACTGCCTTGAAATTGGTCCAAGTTTCACAACTAGGTGGGTTTTCACAAAATATTTCATTTATGGCCTATGGGGCCCAACTTCAAGCAGATTATAATTTTTTTTTAAATAATATTTTCATATCATTGGTTATTGCTCGAAACAAGCCCTCAAATGGCACCAAGATTGCGAAATTTGGATTTATAATTTGAAAGATATGAATTTTTTTTTTTTAAAGATTTCAAGAAAAATTTAAATTTCAGATCGGGTTGGACCATGTGGAACCCACCTCAAAAAAATTTCGGAACGACATTGTTATAGTATATGTCGATGCCATCACAGCTCCTTTCCATGTTGTTAACCCTAGAAACTGTGTCATTTTGGAATTGTAAAGTTTTCTTGATTAAACGCATCCAGTTATTTTGGATTCAATCACTACCAGTTGAAATTTTTTGTTATTGTTGGTGGAATTTTACAATATGTCACAATTTTTTGTCTAACAACACATTCTCTACGAGTTGATATAAATACATTGAAGAAAAGTAGTTTGTTTTTATATAAGGCATTGTAATGTATACTTAGTGAATCCAATTGCAAGTACTTCTGTTATTTTTGTTTTGAGCGTATATGATTTTAAATGATAGACGCCTATACAAACTTAAGGGAGTCTAGTGAATCTTCACGTACATGAATATATGTGAAAGTCCTTGGTCCATGGATATGGTATCTATTAAAATAAATACCATATAAACGGATCATGGACATTCACGTTCATTCACGTACGTGAAGATTCACCGCTCTCAATCGAAGGTAGTAAATTATGGACGAAGAATTGATTATGGGTTTGATTTTTTAAAGTTGAAGCTTCCCGCATAAAGGTTCATTTTGAAATGGATGACTCATTGTAATATAAGGAAGGGAATAGAGAGGGATCGTAAGCATGGACAATTGGACAACGGTCCCAACTCGCAAAAGAAAGGAGTAGAGTCCCCCATCAAACTCTGCAAATTTGAGAGAGAATCGTAGAAGTCATAAAACTCTGATAAGATAAGTAATTGTGAGAGATAAAAAGAGAAGAAAAGAGATTTAGAGAACTATCTAGCACAGTTGGTGAAGTTGTAGAGCGCTAAGCCACACTCACCAAGAGGTCTTGAGTTGAACCTTTTGATGGTTACCTTCACCCCCCACCCCCTCCTCTTTCATGGTGTAGGAATCGCTCAATCTAAAAAAACAAAGGAGATTTAGTATGAACAAGAAATCTAATGCCAAGAAGTAGGCTAGTTCGATAGCATAAAAGATTCAGAGTCCTGATGGAGGTAAGTCTTAATCATTTTATTAGCATGGGAACCTCCATTTACGGTTTTTCTTGCACACTTCACTCTATCCTCGAGGCACTCATTTTTTATAATTGGATCATCTATCGATTTTTTGGCTAGTCTTAATTGTATGCTTTTTTTCAGATATTGGGCTTTTCGCAATTTATTTATCGCTCATTAGAAAAATATTTAATTATGAATATAATGAAATGTTGAAATATATGGCCATGCACTTGAGATCTATTACCAAATTTAACATGCGGTATGCCCTTATGAATCTTTCCCCAAACCATCTTCTTTATATGACAAAAAATAAACAATCATGTGACTTTTTTGCTTTTTGCAATTAATGGAGGAAAAAAAAAGTCTCTAGACTAGTAGCGTGGGCTATTGGTAATTGATAAAAAAAAGGTTATGTTTGATAAACGAGACTCCCGCATATGCAAGATTCAAATATTAATAATTATACAATCTTACTTCAAGAATATCAAAAAGATTATTTCCACCGATTATTTCAGAAAGATTACTAAATCCCTGTGAGGCCTAAACCATTATGCCTAGAGAAGGAATGATTCAACCAAGTCTCTATCAAAAAAATTGACTTGTGAGAACTTAAGTCAGCAGGCCTAGTGAAGATACGATTCAGCTACTTCTGATAATAAATGTTGACTTGCTCTAAACCAGTAGGTCTAGAGAAGGAATGATTGGACCAATTCTTATAAATATTGATTAGAGACGCACTTGGATTATTGGATAGGATGAACAAATTCAAAGTTGGCATAAGTTGCTACCAAAACAAAAAAGTTGGTATATGTTCAAATCATCCTTTGTCACCTTTAAATGACGGATCCTCATACCTGACCCTATCTGTATGGAAGATTTAGTGTTAGGAAACCTCCACAGATTTCATTCTTAGGTTTGGAAGAGAATTAAGTGTTTTTTCAGACTAATAAGATATGTTTATCTCTATCTTATCTTACCCAAGTAAGAAGAGAATCTCTTCAATTATGGAATTTTATTATATTTTATTTTATTTTGGTGGGGGGCTGCAAGACCCACGTACAGTAGTCCCGATAGGGATCCACAAGGGCGCCATTAGGTCATACTTATCACTAACTACTAACTTACTATTACTATGTCTCAAGAGGGTGTGGAAGGCAGAGGTGCAGGAGGGTTGAACCAGCAATCTTCCATGGACTTATATTAGAGCCCAACTATCTAACTGTCTGCCCCATGAGATTTGATATTTTTTTATTGAACTAGAAAATGATATTAATTTTGATCTCATACAATTGAGTTATGAATTAAAGATAGATCTATTGTTTAATCATAGCATCAATGGGTGAAGGAGAACTTAATTCTTATCTTAATGCACCCAATGCCTATTAGTAGACAATTTAATTGATAAAAAATATCAGAAAGGTGATGTGGATAAGTTTGACCTTTGACCTCATACATACGGGTTCATATTTTATTCTGCTAAGTCTCCATTCTACTACTTTTGATATAGAGTTGGAGCAAGTTTCGTTTGTATAATTCAGAGAACCCATTTATGGAGAAAAAAATATTCTAAGCCAAAGAAACCCGTTTCATGAGGATCATAGACAAGAATCAGATAGGAAGACATAGAAGGAAGATTATCATATAAGAATGACATTGAAAACATTGATCTCATTTCCATTTTATGACTTGGAAGAAAAGAAGTTGGATTGGAGCCACCACTAGAGTATAAGACAAGTTTAGAGAGATACAATATCGTTGTAAGAGGTCCAACATGAGTGTTATGTAGAAAACTAGAACTTAAAATGATGCGATAAAGAATGAAAATTATAAATAAACAATCACATAACGTAAAAAGATTTACATAGATCAACAAGATTACCTACTTCTATGATGAGATGAGATTTGCTTCACCATCAATGGAGAATAATAGAGTTACAGTCATTCCTTCTCATACCTCTCCTATATTTATTACAAAGAAAGAACCCTCGTTGTAAATTTATAACAAAATCCTATATACACAATTTATCAATATATCCATATAACCGGACCTCAAGGCCTACTACCTGTTAACGACCCTTAAATCAACCCACAAATGCAAGTGACGGATATTGTACCCCCAACAGGTTATTACATAAGATTTTGTAATGAATATGTAGCGATTACCCGACCTAGCTAGTGAGGACTTCCAATGAATCATATCATCATATAGATCTTTAGTCACTTTATAAAATGGAAGTGTGAAACTATACCAACCCTTGTTCAATCCTATCAAATGATTGCCTGCTGCCACATGATTTGAGTGTTAAAATTGATTGGAGGTTGAAGTTTCAAATTACGGGTTCTTTGATTTTAACTATATATATATATATATTTCAGATTCTTTATTAATACAATACATTTGCTGATTCTTAGGGGAAAAAAAAACTATATATATATATATATATATATCTTAATCTGATTCAGGTCTGATCTATATACGAACCTACTTGTAGGGCTACTTGATTGGTTCTACAGAAGAATCCACTAGTCCATCCACCTTAAAATTTGCTGTCTGTGTTTAGGGACCTCCTTCATTGCTATTAAGCATGCTTTCCATTATTTTGACTGTTGTAACTGTTAATATATATATATATATATATATCAGTCCATTCCATCCAAAATATTTTATTAATTATACATATATGTAAGCTGACTCAAACTTGAAAAAATATGGCTTAATTGCTTACCTTTTATTTTAATCAAATTTCCTTCTAAAAAGAAGTTATTGATTTCTAGGTAATCTTGTAGATATTATCGAAGCAACAACATTTATTCATCTAAATGTGAGGCATGTTAAGGTTAAAAACTTAGATAATATTGTATGAAGGCTTCAATAATCCTAGTATCTTTGAAACCATGTCTTTCGCAAAAAATGATTTATCAATTTTTTTCTACCATAGTATATATCAAATTGGAAATAAAAAAATTATATTTTCTTATACATTTTGGGAAAAGGGTGGGCAGACAAACCTATTTCTTTCTCTCTCTTCCCCCTTTTGAAATAACTCATGACCTGTTGTATCATGTCCTGCCATGTGCCCTTGTGGTGCCACTCATTAATATGTAGCACACGGGCGGCGTGCGTATCCCTTTTCCTTATTTATTTATTTATTAGTTATGATGATAGGTAAAAACCCATAATTCAATAGTCTACAACAAAGCAAAAATTCTAGTTAAATTTCTTAGATTCTAATAGTCCAACCTTAGAATCAACATTATAGAATCCTATCAAAATCTATGGAAGAGGAAGCGAAGGGTGAGACCTGCAGAAACCAAACACATTTTGCCAAGGTCATTCTCACCCGTGTTGAGCAGTTTATGGGTTAGCTGATCAGGCTATAGATCTATTGTTGGTCATATCCTAGGTGGATAGGTAGTCTGGTTTTAATTTTTATTCTTTTGTTACCTTTAGGTTCTTGACGTATTTGGCTATTGAATGTATTTCATTCATTCTTTTTTAATAAATCTTCTAACTGATTCCTAGAAAAAAGAGAGACAGAGAGAGAGAGCGGTTTTGGGTTTATACTCTGTAAGAGTTGAAGGACATGTTTTTCATTTCAAAGGTAACTTATTTGGCAGTTTCATAAGTTTATATTGGGAGCAGCTTTTAGATTTTTTTAATTAAAAAAAAAAAAAAAAGGAGTCACCTTGAGTCTTATTTTATTTTTACTTTGAAATAATCTGAAGGTCTACAGGTATGGTAGATTGATTAGGTTGAGGGTAATTCAAATTAAATTGGATAAGCCCTTTTTTTACAGCAACTTAAATCAACCCCAAGTCTGAGCTGATCGAAAGCACCAACAATAGCATAATGGACCAAAATTAACCACAAGAAATTTATACTTCACTTGTTCTACCAACTAGAACAAGATGATCGAAATCAAGTTGAACCGAACCAAAAAAAAAACCACTGAGGCTGTGTTTGTTTTTCCATTAAATATATTATGAAATTTATCAAAAATCAATACAAGATTGTATAAGGATTATAACAGAGGATTTTTGTTTTAATTAAAATATCAGATAAAAATTGGAAAACAACATCCATTTCGAGATTAAGGATATATATATATATATATTTCTAAATAGTAATGGTATATATCCTGATTCATGATCATTGTTACCCTTGACACTCATGGAAGACTCCAACATCATCATATATTTGGATTTTTTTTTTCCTTACCTAATTATACTTAATATGTATTTTTTTTTATATACAATATATGAAACAAATGAGCTTGGTGGTTTGATTGGCAACTGGTTTATAAATTGCGATGGTACATTTTATTTATTTATTAGGAAAAAGAATTCTGCCAGTTTGGCGTAGGAAACATTTAGACTGTGTAAGGTGCGGAAAGGTCTGATGTTTTCTACTTGGGGTGTTTGATTCGGTAAATCTTTGGGATGACATTCTTTAGAATGATAATTCTTAATTTTTGGAGTTGTTTGGTTCCACTAGGATGACCCTCATAAGTGAGCACCCTACTTCCCATGAATGACCATATTACAAAGGATGTGTTCCAAATATGAGTTTACCTCAACACTTAAACTCAGATTTGAACAACCTTTTTACCACCTAATATAAAAAGAGAAAGCAGAAAGAAGTTCTTTATGGAAGCCAATATCTCAACCCGCGAGAAACATGTACTAACCTCAAGGTAGCCAAACGATTTTTCAGAAAGAAACATAATTCAGAAGAATATCTATCAAAAGATTAACATTCATATCCGATACATACACCATTTGATTTAAAAGATCTGATATTTTCTACTTAGGGAGTTAGATGTGGTACATGCTCCTTCATAACCTTAATGGTTTGAGGGACACTTGATGTCTTTGATTTTTTCAACTATAGTCCATGGTAGTAAATGCTTACTTTTATTTACATATTTACTTATTCTCCGGGGGTTGAAGGACGTACATGTTAGTTGATAATACATTAATACAGCCTACCATACCATTAAAGAGACAGAAAAAAATTTGCAGCCCTTTACCATTTTCATTTAAATCCTAAGCCTCATCACTTCATTTTTGGCAAACCTTTCATCTCCTATCCCTCCTCCACTCTTCTTCCCTCCGATTGTTCAAAGTTATATATCTCCTTCTAATTATTGACTACCACGTCTTCTACTACCTGGTTGCTGTGTTTCTTTGGCCGAAGAAGGAACTACAACCACAAGAACACATGGTATGTGAAAACTGCTCTTTTTCATCTCCATGCCTTTTATGGAATGTTTATATCTTCGCCTTTCAATTTCTTTGTTTACTCCAAGTTCATAAGAGATATATATTGTCTCCTATTTGTTGAAAATTTGTAGGGGAAGAGAGAGAGAGAGAGAGAGAGAGAGAGAGAGAGAGAGGATATCTGCAACATGGGAAAAACTTCCCAACTTATATTGGACAAAAATATAACAAGTCTTAATTAGCCCTATTATAATTTTTTTTAGGGTCATGCTAATCGAGTGAAAACCCTTAATTTTTTACACTTGGCCTAAAATTGATGCCCCCTCCCCTCCTTTTTTTGTGTCGATGGAGGAGGAGAAAGAAAACTAACATCTCCCAAAATTTGTAGGGAAGACAGGGGCTATATCACACCATTTTTGAGGATCCATGATAGCAAGTCAATTATTATAACTCCCCCACCCCCACCCCCACCCCCACCCCCCAACATTTTTTTTTAGGATCCATCTGATTACAAGTAAAGGGGAGAAAAGGAAATTAAAATCAATGTAAATAAAAAATTGAATCTTTGTGTCATGATTTAGAATTAACTTAAACTGTCACTAAATAAAACCAGTAGGGAAAGTAGGGTTTGCAAAACCTAAGGTGTTTCTCACACCTATATATATTCCTTTTTTTTTTAAGAGAGAGAAAAAACAATAAACAATGGGAATGTGTGTAGGTGTAGAGTATGCCATAGGCTTAGAGAGTATTTCCCAAATCCTTATTTTCCTTCATAGAGATAAGGAATTTGATTGCAAATGTAGTAATATAATAACTAAATTCGAAATATTTTGGGGTTAATGATATAATCATTTTATGTAGTGATTATGAAAATTTACATTTTGGTTTTGATTTATTTCACTTCCTTTCCCTTTATTTCTGTGACAGTGAGACAGCTATAAGAAAACTTTATTAGAAACATCTTTCTTAGTCTTTTTTTGGTTTCCCATACTTGCTAATACAAATGGTCTCTACTAAAATTGAAATATTACAAAGCAAAAAAAAAAAAAGGAGAGACAAGACGTATTCACATTTGGCATGTGTCTGCTCTGACTAACATCTTTGGGGAACGATATCATTTTATTAATTAGAAAAAGGTGTAACTTTTTGTCACTAAAATGATGAACTAAGAAGTTGTAACCTTCTTTTAATTATCAATTGTTTTATTCTCAAAAGTTATATAATTAAGGAATATAAAAAGTTGATATTATTTAATGTAATATTTAGTGCAGTATTCATTTGAAATAAAAATATATACACTCCCTGGAAAAAACAAGTAAAAATTTAACTTACAATTCTTTTTCACCAGGTTAAAACAAGATTTTTCTATATAGAATTGCTTTTGTATGTTCCACTGGTTGATGCCCTACTTCTTTGCTTTTGTATGCTCCACTGGTTGATTCATTCATTTATTTTCTCGAAAACCCTCCTTGCTTAATTTATGAAAACCCTCCTTGCTCAATTTATGATCATAACTATTTCATTAGTTGATTGATTCAATTAGTTAGGTTCCAGTAAGGACATCTAATCAGACAATATAATTATCCAGTTTATCTCATTATTTCTGGTGAATGAACACTGAGAAGTTTAAGAGGATAGGAGGTAGTACTGTACTACTATTGGGTTCAACCCATTTTGTATATATTTATCTAAAACTAGGTAATGCAATCAAGTACAGAATGGGATATTGATCTATTCTTGTAATACTGGCTTTGGCAATAATTTATGAGTTTATACAACTAATCGTTAATGTTGTAACTAGTATTATAATCTATAAGTATGTATGATTATATCATGATTATAATTAATCAAATCTATCTATCCTTTTATATTATTTTTATTTGAGGTTTATTTTATGGGAAGAGGTTTCTTAGTTGGTATAAACATAGAACTTTGGTCGAGCACTTGGTTCTTCTAGATGTATTGAAATGTAAAGGAGTGGTCGCAACTTGCAAGGTCCATTACTTACATGTCAAGTTTCAACCCAATTAAAGTTGGACAACTAGAAAAGAAAGCATTTAAAAATTCAAGGCTACCAAGATAGTGCATGAGAAACATATATTATTGAAATCAGGTCTGAAAAATTGTAAGGTAGCCATTCCATACCAAAACCAAGGTATTCAATTGTTAGAATTATCGCATCACTCTTCTGCATGACAGAATAATTGTAACTGTCCAGACATTCCTTCTTTGTATTGGGCACTATGAATTAATTTTATAGAAAAAGGTTGGGAACTCTATTTGCGTATTTCAAGCTAGCGTTTGTTGTGCCCATCTCTCTTCCCCATTTTGAAAAAACCTCCTATCCCTCCTATATGATGCTCTCTCTTGTGCTCCCATTGGTGTCAAATGTTGGCATTATGCCTATCCCTCTTCCTAATTTTATGTGCCAACCAAAAGTTAAAAATTAAATATAATATTTTGTTGTTCCAATCTGAACATAAATTTTTTTTCATCAATTATATTTTTTTGGCATAAGGGCCTTAGGGGGCTGCATAGAGACCCATGAGAGGCCAGCAAAGGAGAGACATTGAGCCACTCTTATTATACTACAACTATTATTATTAGTACTATTTTTTCAAGAAAGTGGGGGAAAGGTAGAATTGTAGAGCCCAATTGTTTAGCTGCCAACCACTAAACTAAGGGTTCATCCCCAAATCAATTGTTAACTTGTGGAAATAAAGGAAAGACCCAATGGATGTCAATTAGGCACAATTTGACAACGTTTCGTTTCTGCATTTTATTGTTCCTAGAAACAGAAAAACAACCTAAAAAGCATTTGATAAAATTATTCCGTTTCACCCGTTTCTAGAAACATAAATCAAAATTTATGCCTATTTACAATTCTAGAAATGATTTTTTCGTTTTTAGAAATGAATTTGAAAGAAAAAAAATGTTGTTGTGCCCGATAAATCTCTCCATTATTTAAACCTAAAAAGCGGCAACCGAACTTTCTCTCATTTTTGGGCATCCGATAATACTATTGGGTTTTTTAATGGCATTATGTCAGCAAAAAAAATTTCGAGAAACATGTTTATCAAACACCAAAAAATCTGTTTTTATTTTCGAAAATATGAAAAATCGTTTTTGTTATTCCTAAACACAGAAACAACAAAAACATTATCAGATGGTGCCTTAGTATCTATTGCTGGTCCGAATTGTATAAAAATAATTTATATCTATAACTACATCCAGAAGATCTGAACCGCTCATTCTATGTATGCCCTAACAACCCCAACTCAAAATAGGTTGGATTTGGTAAATATATAATAAGCATGCATGTACAGCATTGGGTTGACTTTAAGCATTCTTTAATGCATGTCTAGCTAACATACGTGCATGCATCTAACTCACATAATGACAACGCACGAGTGGTACATCAGAGATGGCTGTTGTATATTGGGACCCACAACATATATTGAATGTGTAGTACCCAATTACCCATTGTATATACTCTGTCAAGAACTGATCAACAATTAAGCCAATAACACCTCCCGTGCTTTAGATCCTCTCAGGCAACTCATTAACTATAACAACAAAGAATGAATAAATATGTCTTAATGCGTCAAGCTACCGTTTATATATATATATATATATATACACACACGTCTGTTCGTGCGGCCACTGCATTAGCACACAAGCCAATGGGAGGTGGGTATATCATTATCTTTTTACTCTTATCTATATCTAAGTATAAAGACACGCAAGTGGATATGATTATTTTCACCTTATTTTTATTATTATATATATATATATATATTTTGGTGCCCATATGCAATCACGAAGGAGTATTCTTTTCCCCAATATGTAGTAACAACTATAACAGCATCACTGTTACATCATTAGGAATATCAGTGAAGTTGATATTAATGTTTTCACTTTCCTGCAGTGATAATGTTGGTGGTTTTGCTCGGTCTCTGCAAAATCAAGATGGAGTTTCCCTTTAATGGCCCAAACACATGAGAAAGATGATATTTCATGATTTTGAAGAAAATTACAGTGTGTGGGAAGGAAATTACATAGAAGGAGCTTAGGTCGTGTGGGCCGGCGCTTGAGGAGGAGTCACACCTTTGTTAACACCTCACCAACTCAGCCTCAACACCTTGATCACTTTTATATTCCTAACTCAGTCGGATTAAATAAGGAGAATAGAGCCCTACTCTCTAACTTTTGTGGGACTTTTATGGCTCTAAATATTTGACTAATTAAGCTACCCAACTTCATCTCCACGCCTTCCTCCTCCTTCTCCTCTCTCTCTCTCTCTCTCTCTCTCTGTTTGTCTATATATAAACATCTCACCCCAACCAAGCTCTTCATAACTTGACCATATAAGATTTTATTTCATCGCCCTCTTCAAGTCTTTTCTGTCTCTATGGCCCGTGTTACCACTCCTTTGCTCCTCTTCATGGTTTTATTGGTGTTGTCCCTACCCTCTTCGGATGCAAGAAAGCTCATGAACGCAGTGGAGAATAAAGAGAA
>NC_056569.1:11627987-11632227 GCF_013358625.1 Macadamia integrifolia
TTGATCTTTCATAGCTGGTGCCCTTCATATCACATGTCGGTTATGTTTTTCACGTCTGAAATGCAATTCCAAAACTTCAGGTCCGGGTTTGAACTAAACCTTGTACCCGTTTGACCCATCACATGGGCGGACGGTCTTCCATGGAGGTGGAAATAATCTTTTTGCCTCTAAAATTGGAGGAATGAGAATTTCAAAGGCGTCTTTACTCTTCTCTCTTCAGCCCTTCAGTGAGAGAGAGAGAGAGAGAGAGAGAGAGAGAGAGAGAGAGAGAGAGAGAGAGAGGTTGTGAGAAGGAATAATAAAGGTTAGGAATAATAAAGGTTTGGTAAAGCACGAGTTTGACACGTTTTTCTTCTTTCTTTGGTAGAAAACCACTAAGGAAGGAATGTCATCTTCTGTTTCGAGGCAGACACACGACAGGACCTTATAGAGGCTGTCTTTCCCTATCCTGCGGCGTGTTTTGCTGCTTAAGTTTCTCCGTATAGGAATCCGTATTCATAAGGTTATTCTTAGGTAAGGGTCGTTAATTGATTCGGTTTGGATGTATATGATTTGGTTTGATTTGATTCATATTTATTTGGTTAAAATCAAAATCGAATATTGGATTTAACGGTTTTACGGTTTTGGTTTCACGATTTTGATCGTAGTTTAATCTATACGGTTTCTAAACGGTTAACAATTGATTTGTTAGCTTATTCGCATGTTTACTGAAATTTTCATTTCTTGATAAATGCTTCAATCTTATATCAAATTAAATGAGGCATTGAATAAATAAAGATTTAACTATATAACTACATAATAGGAGTAGATTATTGAATAGACTGATGAACATCCTTAATTCGTCCCTAAATTAACCCATCCTATTTTGTTAAAACAACCAAACAACTAAACAAAAAAATTACATGAAAAACGTGAAATACAAACAAATATGCTAATAAACACAACTTATCATTAGTGTTCTAAAGTTAAAGAGCATAAGGCACTGAAAAAACATTAGTTAACCCTTATTCTATTAAATCGTTATACGGATTAAACGGGTTGATTTTGACGGTATAAACAGTTTGGTTTTCACAATGTCAAATCAGTTTGAAACTGACGGGTTAAAAGATGAAAACTGAACCGATCCATTTAGCTAATCGATCTTAAACTTGAAACCAAAATTGAATCATTTATTAAGTGGTTTTGCGGTTTCGGTGTAAACAACTCAATTTGATTTTGATAAACGGTTTCGATTTCAAATTCACATCCTTATTCTTAAGTTATATTAATGTAAGCTCATGAGTTATATATATGACATGAAAATCTTTGAAGTAAAATCCTAGGAGAATTGATGAGAACAACAAATATAGTTTTGAATAGAATTGATCAAAGGGGATGAATTTTTTGTTCAATGGCGGGAAACTACGTAGTTGGGCTCTCATCTAAGTCTAGGGAAAGTTTAAAGTTCACCTTTCAGTCCCTTTCCCCACCTTTCTTGATATAATAGTAAGTAGGTTAGTAGAAATCAAAATCATATTGTACTGTACCGATAACTCTAAATGCATTTTCAATATCAAAATCGTATCAACTCTAGTTCAATTACTATGGTTTCTTATTTGGTTCAATTTGTTTTTGGTATGATTTTTATACACTTTCATAAACCATATGTAATATATGAGATATATATATATATATATACATAATTACTATATAGGAGGAGGTTAGGTATGTCACCAATTTTTCTAGAGCTAGCAGCTCAACCTATGGGAGGGTAGAGATGGGAGGGGTATAGGGGACTTTTCCAAGGGGAGAAGGATAGAGATAGACATGGATTTACGTATACCACTAGCATACCCAATCTTTTCCCTTACTATATATGTGTATACCCAATTCGGTTCGAGAATAGATAATTTGAAATTATTCTGCTCGTTTACGTTAGATATGTAAATCATATATCAAATAAGATTATTTTCTTACTACCTAAAATTTTACTGATTTGGTATTAAAAAAAAAAAATGTATCGATGTGGTATAATTTTAAACAGTTAGTTTGGATTTCAATTCTAAATTGACACCCTTAACAAGTGTGGCCTATAATGGATTCCTTGATTGGCCCCTTACAAATACCCTATTTAACTCAAATCAACCACATTTAGTTGAGATAAGACTGAACTGAATTACATTGAGATGATCACTACTGTAGAAGTTCAGCAAATATTGATTTCTCTTGTACTCCTCTAGCAGCCTCGCGAGGTGTACAAGATTTTGAGAATTGGAGTCTTCTATTGTTTGGCAGTGGGCAGTTCTAAAAAATTGCCTTGAGTAGTCTAACCCTTTTGTTTTTTGGTATGACTTAACTCTAAACTCAGCACTTCTTAATCATGTTGAAATATTATTGGCAGGTCGTGTTTGTGTAAGACCCATGATAGCGTATGATGTTTATGTTATACTAGCTCTGATCATTCATATGGTCAATTAAAATAAAAAATTTCTTCATGAAATGATGAGAAAACAAACCATTCGTGAGTTGTCCAGATGCTTAAGACAAATTGGAGATTGTGTGGAATAGTCAATTGTGTTAATTGTGGGAAAGAAATGAATTGCTAATCCATTGAGATCTTCCGTTTTTTACTTTATGAAAAAAGAGTTATCAATGTAATTCTAAGCAATTCTTTCGCAAGACAAAGCTAATTCTCTTAATTATAGGAAAGTCATGGATAAGAATCCATTGTACAAGAATCAGTCTCAGAAACCATAGAATCCACTCGTCAATTAAATCTGAAAACTCAGCGATCCGGTGACAAAAACCCTAGAATCGACTGGATAAGAATGTCCAAAATTGGAATCGATCTACATGTTGCTCTCTTAGCAACTTCATTTTAGTTTAATGAAGTCTATTTCCTTTTGAGGAATAAAAAAAAGTCCATCAGAGTCATTAACTCCTTGCACTAATTAAGCAGCTCTCACCCAAAGGTTTAATCCTTGCATTACCCAACAATAGCTTTTGCATTGACCCAAGGGAAAAGATGATGCATGGAGAATGAAAGCTCGCTTACACAGCAATTGAACATCACCTGTTTAACAATAGTGTGATGCAATAAGGAATGCTGGCCCAAGCCCATATGTCCATCTCAGGAGCCCAAGAAAAGTTCCATTTTAGGATATTAGGTTATGAGGCTGGGTCATGGCCCAAGCCCATCTACTTGGAAATATTTTCTAACAGTTATTAATTTCTTTTCTGACTTTTCTTCTTGTACTTTCACCAATCAAGTAATGGTTTTCCTTCCAAAGAAGGATTAGTAGCTGCATGGTGTATACTAATTCATTCTTTGTTTCTAAGGAGAGAGTCTCAGTTTTTTTCCCCTTTATTTCTTTAGAAGTGAAGCTCATTCTTGATTTTAACCATGTCAAGCCTCATTTTGGGGATCTAATTAAACATAGGACACATCCAAGGTTAGAATTATGGTTTCTTTCTATTCTCCGTGACCTAGCAAGGAAATGTGATAGGGATGGGAGCATACACCCATCTCCCACTAAGGCTACAATTGGTTGTGAGAAAAAGTTAAACGGAAAGGAGGAGAAAATTTCGAAACTTAAAAAATAAACTTTGTAATCATTATACATGTGATTATATAAAGTAATTAAATTTCTTACCATATTTAGTATTGATATATTTTACAAGTTTTATTTTACATTTTAAACTAAAGGGATTTAGATGTGAAGTGAAGTAATATATATATATATATATATATATATTTTTCCTTTTTAATAGATAGTATGTATGTATTGAGAAGAAAAAAATAGAGTGAAACTTAATAATCAAATATGGAATGATTTGGATTTAGTGATATAGTCGCATGGGGGTAATGATTACAAAAGTTTCGTTTTTAAAGTTTGAAAATTTCACTTTCCTATAATTCCTATTGCAACACACAAAACCTAAGGTTTTTAAATTTTCCTTTGTCTTATTTTCTTTTGAAAACTAAAAGTTAGAAAAACAATGATATTTATTTCTTCATTGTCAACATCTTGTTCCCTTGGCATTTGATATAAGTGAAGAAACATGGATGAACCCATATGATGTAAGACCCCACATCAATCGCATACATCAAAATTTTAGCTCAAAGCATGCTTAAAATAGCATGAGACGAGAGTTAAAGATGAGTTTAGAAGTTTCACTGACTAACAAGAATGCCAATTCACTATAATAGAATCTTATGCCATTTTCTATAATTTTCTGATCTTTTTTTTTTTTTTTTTTT
>NC_056569.1:11632247-11632501 GCF_013358625.1 Macadamia integrifolia
TTATTATTATTATTATTATTATTATTATTTAAGGGAGAGGATAGGCCACACAACTGTTGTTTTATGGTTGTCCTTGTTGGCAACTCGGCCACGTGGCGGTGATGACGTGGCCAGTTTGGGTGACGTGGATGAAAATGATGACATGGCAGTATCCAGTGTCACCGATGAGATAACAGAGTAGTTTGGTATGCATGGAGTGGTTTAATACATCATTAATAGGTGGTGCGGGTTTCTGGGTCAAAACTGGCAAAATT
>NC_056569.1:11637367-11654074 GCF_013358625.1 Macadamia integrifolia
GTTTCCCCCACAAAGACAGGAGAACAGAGTTAAGCAGAGAGTTTTCAGAAACACAGAAGATGATGAGATGGAGAGACAATTCTCAAGACAGAAGAAACCAAAGAAATCTAAATCTGTCAAGAAAGTTTGGGTTAAGAGAGATAGAGTAGAAGATGAAGAAGATGCAGCAACATTTGTTATTCATAAAGCTTTTAAGGCTCAAGAGACTCTAATCCATGGATTCTTGATAGTGGTTGCTCAAGCCACATGACAGGAGATAAGGAAAGGTTTGAACAATTACATGACTTTGAAGGTGGATCCGTGAAGTTTGGCAACAACAATGGTGCCAGAATTACAGGGAAGGGGTCCATAAGTTTGAACCATGGGAAGGTGAAATCCCTTGATGTCTTGTATGTTGAAGGACTCAAACACAATCTTCTCAGCATCAGTAAAATTTGTGACAAAGGGCATGAAGTAACTTTCACTAGTAAAGGGTGTGAGATAAGAAGATCAAGCAGTGGAAAGGTTGTAGCTACTGGACAGAGAACTTCAGGGAACTTTTACACCTTGACAGAGTTAGAGAAAGATTCTTGCATGGTCAGCATAGATGAGGAGACATGGTTGTGGCACAGAAGGCTTGGGCATATTGGTTTCAAGAACCTTGCCAAGATTTCTTCAAAGAAGGCAGTGAGAGATGTTCCTGACTTGAAGAAGCTCTCCAATCCTATATGTGCATCTTGTCAAAAGGGAAAGCAAACCAGAATCTCCTACAAGTCTAAGGAGTATTATTCCAGTTCTCCATTGCAGTTGATTCACACAGACCTATGTGGTCCTATGAGGACACCTAGCACCTCAGGAGAGAGATACATCATGTTGTTCGTTGATGATCATTCAAGAATGGTGTGGGTGATGTTCTTGAAACATAAGTCAGAGGCTTTAGAAAGATTTAAGATCTTTAAGAAGCAAGTTGAGAATCAGACAAGGAAGAAGATAAAGTGTCTGAGATCTGATAGAGGAGGTGAGTACAGTTGGGATGATTTTGAAGAATACTGCTATGAGCATGGTATCAGGAAACAAACTTCAGCTCCAAGAACACCCCAACAGAATGGTGTTGCAGAGAGAAAGAATAGAACAGTGCAAGACATGGCTAGAACAATGTTGGCAGAGAATGACATGGGTAAAAAGTTCTGGAAGGAGGCAGTTCTAACTGCAGTGTACATCCATAACAGATGTATGTTGAGACCTCATGAAAGCAAGACTCCATATGAAATTTGGTTTGGAAGAAGGGCTACAGCAAGACACTTCAAGGTCTTTGGTAGCAAGTGTTATATCAAGAACACAACCCAAGATTTGGGTAAGTTTGATGATAGGGCTGATGAAGGTATATTTTTAGGTTATTCTACTTCAAGTAAGGCCTATAGATGCTATAACATCAGACTTGGAAAAATTGTAGAGAGTGCTGATGTCACAGTTGATGAAAGAAAGGATATTCCTTCAGGCTCAGGAAATGAACTTCCAGAATTTGAAGATCTTGATGATGAGAATGACCTGGTTGATAGTAGACCCAAAAGCAAAAATGAGATTGATGTTGAACAGGCTGAGGTAGATTCAGATGAGCAGAGGAGACACAACAGAGTTGATCAACAGAAAACAGATGAGTTAATCATTGGTGACCCCACTGTAGGTGTTCAGACTAGAAGAATGAAGACCAACACATACTCTCTTCTTTCGAAGATTGAACCAAAAACTGTTGATGAGGCAAGGAATGATGAGAGTTGGATGAAGGCCATGAATGAAGAACTTGATCAGATAGAGAGGAATCACACTTGGGATCTAGTCCCTAGGCCAGTTGACAAGAATGTGATTGGTACTAAATGGGTTTTCAGAAATAAACTCAATGAAGATGGTCAAGTGGTGAGGAACAAAGCAAGACTTGTATGCAAAGGATATGCTCAAGTGGAAGGCATTGATTTTGAGGAAACTTTTGCTCCAGTGGCAAGACTTGAGGCTATCAGAATGTTCTTGGCTTTGTCAGTGTACAAGGGGTTCAAGGTCTATCAAATGGATGTCAAATCAGCTTTTCTAAATGGAAACTTGGAAGAGGAGGTTTACATAGAGCAGCCTGATGGGTTTCAGCTGAGCAAGGACCCCACTCTTGTGTGCAGATTAAAGAAGGCATTGTATGGTTTGAAACAAGCTCCAAGGGCATGGTACTCCAGATTGGACTCTTACTTGTGCAAGTTGGGTTTCAAGAAAGGCTTAGTGGACAGTAATCTCTACATCAGAACTGAAGAAAGTAGTCAGCTTGTGGTGGTTGTGTATGTAGATGATATCATCTTTGGGGGTCACAAAGATGAGTTGTGCAAAGATTTTGCAATGAGGATGCAAGATGAGTTTGAAATGTCCATGTTGGGTGAACTATCATTCTTCTTGGGTTTGCAGATCAATCAAAAGAAAGAAGGTATCTTCATATCTCAGTCCAAATATGTGAGGGAGATGTTAAAGAGATTCACCATGGAGGATTGCAAGCCAGTTAGTACACCTATGATGACTGGGTGTAAGTTGAGCAAGGAAGATGACTCTCCATCAGTTGACCACACCTCGTATAGGTCAATGATTGGTAGCCTATTATATCTGACAGCTAGTAGGCCTGACATCTTACAAGCTGTGTGCATGGTAGCCAGATTTCAAGCAGGACCAAAAGAGACACATGTGGCAGCAGTGAAGAGAATTTTCAGATATCTGAAAGGGACTAGTGAGTTTGGGTTATGGTATCCGAAAGTTAAGAGCTTTAGTTTGTCAGCTTTTTCAGATGCAGATTGGGCCGGATGTGTAGATGACAGGAAGAGCACCAGTGGTGGTGCATTCTATTTGGGGAGCAGCTTGGTGGCATGGCATAGTAAGAAGCAAGAATCAGTCTCTCTTTCAACTGCAGAGGCAGAATACATTGCAGCTACATCTTGTTGTACACAAGTGTTGTGGATGAAGCAGATGTTGAAGGATTTGAGTGTGGAGGTTGAGCAGGCAGTGCCACTATATTGTGACAATACTAGTGCAATCAATATCTCCAAGAACCCGGTGATGCATTCTAGAACGAAGCACATTGCTATCCGGTATCATTTCTTAAGAGACAAGGTGATGGAAGGTGAAGTAAGGATGGAGTTTGTTCCCACAGCAGAGCAGGTGGCCGATATCTTCACTAAACCGCTTCCTAAAGATCAGTTTGAGTTCCTCAGACAGAAACTGGGAGTGGTGATTCTTCCAAAACACTAGTAGCATTGGGAGAGGGGGAGCAAGTTGCTTGATGTTGCTACCCCCATATTGGACTCAGGGGGAGTCCATTGGTTCCACCCTTTGTACTTGTTGTCAAAGGGGGAGAGAGTTACTCATCAGAGCTTTAGAGTGTATTAGTGATGAGGTGGTTGCCAACAACTCCAAAGGGGGAGATTGTTGTTTTATGGTTGTCCTTGTTGGCAACTCGGCCACGTGGCGGTGATGACGTGGTCAGTTTGGGTGACATGGATGAAAATGATGACATGGCAGTATCCAGTGTCACCAATGAGATAACAGAGCAGCTTGGTATGCATGGAGTGGTTTAATACATCATTAATAGGTGGTGCGGGTTTCTGGGTCAAAACTGGCAAAATTGGCCTATTTACGATCGAGGGCATTTTTGGCAGTGAAAATGACATTTTTGGAGATCGATTCTTCATGAAAAAGATAGATTGTAATTTACCTAGTCCAGTGCATTTGATTTCGTCACATTCCGATACTGTATGAAGAAGTTACGACATTTGTGGCAGTCAAGGGCAGTTTCGGCATTGAAGATGAATTTTTTAAAGGAAGTGTTCTACATGTAACAATACGAAAAAAATACAATCTTTCCAACGGTTCTGATTTCATCGAATTTCGATTCCGTATGAGAAAGATACGTCATTGGAAAGGTGTAGGGGCATTTTGGTCTTTTTACATGGATGATTCAGATGATTGAGTCTTCTGAAAAGTCGTAGAGCATCCAGTTAGAATTCCAACGCACTTCGTTTTATCTCGATCGGATATCGTATGAAAAATTTATAAGTGTTTCCGTAAAGTCGGTTCGAAAATCCAAACCGAAAATCCATCAGTTGCTCTCGGTGTTGGGTGGATTTTTCGGAATTTATTTTTGAAATTTGAAGGGCTTTTGTGTAATTTAAATATTTTGAAGATCTGAGTTGCAAGGGGTCTTTAAGCACTGAAACATATGGAGGCAGGGGCTTGATTGTAATAAAGAGAAGTAAAGGGAAGTGAAATGGACGGCTAAGATTCGACCACGTAGGCTTGATGCCCATCCAAAGGCTGCTGAGATTTTGCACTGACATGGACGAGATAGATGCTTGCGCGTAGAATTTGATTGGTTACGTGCATAATTTTTTATGCACTGGCGCCACACCTTATCAAGGTATGTTGTGGTGTTTCGCGCGTGTATAGAAGGTATAAAAAGATTCCGATCTTAATGATCTCATGAAATCTGATTAAAGCATCATGGAGGATTCGGATCCAACGGTCGATATGCATTTCTCTTTTGTGAGTGGGAGACAAGCTCCCTTAAAATCCAGAAAAGTAACCAATCATAGATCGACAACACTTCTGACGATGTCAGCCACTACGTCATGATGACATCATCGAGATTCAAATTTAATGGTTTGGATCTATTGTCCGTTGGTTTAATCCGACGGCTTAGATTACAAGATCTTTTATATGAGATCTACGGTCAGATTTCGCCCCTGTTGCGCGCGCCGCCGGTGTAGCCTACGCCACCCCTACGAAGATTCCATTTCAGGCTATCTCATTGCTCCAACTTCAAAAGGTCATATCTCCCTCATTTTAAGTTGGATTTGGGTGAACCAAGTTGCAGCTTCTTCGTTTTTTCAATCCCTACACCATGGAAGAAAGAAAAATGGATTTTGAGTGAAAGAAGGCTACGGTTTTGGTAGGAGAAGCTTCCCCCTCTTTGTTGGTCCTTGAATGAACATACATTCTTGATGATAAATGTTCTTAGGCCATTAAAGGAGGTAAAAGAGGTGGTTGAAGTGTGTTAATGATATATTAACTCAAATCCAAGGAAGAAGAGAAGAAAGCAAGGATGTGTTTGCTTTGAAGAGCAAGAAGCCAAGGAGAGAGAAGGTGTGAGCACCAAACTTGTCAGTACAAGTTTCCAGTCATCCCAGGCAATCGGTTGTGAGATTCTCTAACCTGTGACTTTACATTACATGTATGTATGTATGTTAGGGTTAGTTGTGGATGAATGTATACATGCTAGGTTAGTTGTGGATGAACTGTAAGCATGCTAGCTAGTTGTGGATGCATATGCTAGGCAGAGCTTGACTGTAGGGCATTGATATGAGCCCAATTTAATTGTATTATTTATTGTGTGCTTAGTGGGTGCTAAGCACCGGGAGTGGGTGCTCCCGTGTAGTGGGTGCTACACATTGTATCGGCACTACGAGTGCCATCTCAGCTTCGGCTTGAGAAAATTGGGTGTGGGTGCTCCCGACTGTGGGTGCAGTCAAAAGTAATGTATTGAGTAGGTACGAAGCCTTTACAGGCACTACTCCGGGGATGTAGGCAAATTGCCGAACCTCGTAAAAACCCTGTGTTGTGGGTGCTTGTTGTTTGCATTTTATATTGAAGTGCGTAGAATGTGGAATGGGTGTGCATACTTGGAAGTGCCTATGAGAGACTGAGTGTGCATACGACTGTGTGCAAACAGGGACAGGTATATTAGATTTTTCTTAGCCAGACATCAGACAGGTTTTTGGGGATCGGAATTGGACTCACTGATTCACCCCCCTCTCAGTGACTGCCGGGTTACAACACTCTTATCAAGAAGGCGACACTGAGGTTTGCTCTCTCAATAATCTGAAACAACTTTACCTACAAGAACCCCAACCCATGGGATGGGTAAGGGAATTTATTCATAGATTAAGTGTAGTACTCATTGATGGAGATTGACACATCTCTAATATCTATGGATCAGAATTTGGTCAAACCGTCGCACACATTACCGATAGGGCCCTCCTAGCCAGGGAGTCTGTAATGTTGTTATTCTCCCTTGGAACATACACAGAATTACAAGCAACAAAGTATGTGTTGTAACTCGGCAGTCACTGAGAGGGGGGGTGAATCAGTGAGTCCAATTCCGATCTCTAAAAACCTGTCTGATGTCTGGCCAAGAAAAACCTGATATACCTGTCCCTGTTTGCACACAGTCGTATGCACACTCAGCCTCCCATAGGCACTTCCAAGTGTGCACACTCATTCCACATTCCATGCACTTCAATATAAAATACAAATAACAAGCACCCACAACACAGGATTTTTACGAGGTTTGAAAATTTGCCTACATCCCCGTAGTAGTGCCTGTGAAAGCTTCGTACTTACTCAATACACTACTTTTGACTGCACCCACACCTAATTTTCTCAAGCCGAAGCTGAGATGGCACTCATAGTACCGATACAATGTGTAGCACCCACTACACGGGAGCACCCACTCCCGGTGCTTAGCACCCACTAAGCACACAATAAATAATACAGTAAATTAGAGTTTATATCAATGCCCTAAAGTTAAGCCTTGCCTAGCAAATACATCTACAACTAGCTAGCATGCTTACAGTTCATCCACAACTAACCTAGCATGTATACATTCATCCACAACTAACCTAGCATGTATACATTCATCCACAACTAACCTAGCATGTATACATTCATCCACAACTAACCCTAGCATACATACATGTATATAATGTAAAATCAAATGTTAAAGAATCTCACAACCAATTGCCTGGGATGACTGGAAACTTGTACTAACAAGTTTGGTGCTCACACATTCTCTCTCCTTGGCTTCTTGCACTTCAAAGCAAACGCATCCTTGCTTTCTTCTCTTTCTCCTTGGATTTAAGTTAATGTACCACTAACACACTTTAACCACCTCTTTTACCTCCTTTAATGGCCTAAGAACATTTATCATCAAGTATGTATGTTCATTCAAGAACCAACAAAGAGGGGGAAGCTTCTCCTACTAAAATCGTAACCTTATTTTACTCAAAACTCATTTTTCTTGCTTCCATGGTGTAGGGCTTGAATAAACGAAGAATCGGCAACTTGGTTCACCCAAATCCGAGTTAAAATGAGGGAGATATGACCATTTGAAGTTGGAGCAATGAGATAGTCTGAAATGGAATCTTCGTAGGAGTGGCATAGGCTACACCGGCGGCGCGCGCAACAGTGGCGCAAATCTGGCCGTAGATCTCATCAAGGAGAATCTCTTAATATAGACCGTCCGATTAAAATAACGGATAGTAAATCTCAACCACAAGATTCGAATAAAATAGTCAACTAATGACGTCATGACGTCAGCGGTCAACATACACTTTTTGTTGTCGATCTATGATTGGTTACTTTTTCGGATTTTAAGGGAGCTGGTCTCTCACTCATAAAAGTGAAAGACTTATTGACCGTTGGATCCGAATCCTCCATGTGGGCTTTAATCAGATTTCATGAGATCATTAAGATTAGAATCTTTTTTATATCTTCTATACACGCGCGAAACACACCAACATGCCTTGATAAGGTGTAGCGCCAGTGCATCAAGAATTATGCACCTAACCAATCAAATCCTACGCGCAAGCATCTATCTCGTCCATGTCAGCTCAAAATCTCAGGAGTCTTTGGATGGGGCATCAAGCCTACGTGGTCGAATCTTGACCATCCATTTCACTTCCCTTTACTCCTCTTTATTACAATCAATCCCCTGCCTCCATATATTTCAGTGCTTAAAGACCCCTTGCAACTCAGACCTTCAAAATCTTGAAATTACACAAAAGCCCTTTAAATTTCAAAAATAAATTCCAAAAAATCCACCCAACACCGATAGCAACCGATGGATTTTCGGTTTCGATTTTCGAACCGATTTTACGGAAACACTTATAACTTTTTCATACGATATCCGATCGAGATGAAACAAAGTGCGTTGGAACCATAACTGGATGCTCTACAACTTTTTAGAAGACTCAATCATCTGAATCATCTATATAAAAAGACCAAAATGCCCCTAGGCCTTTCCAATGACGTATCTTTCTCATACGGAATCGGAACGCGATAAAATCAGAACCATTAGAAAGATTGTATTTTTTTCGTATTGTTATATGTAGAATAATTCCTTTAAAAAATTCATCTTCAATACCGAAACTGCCCTCAACTGCCACAAATGTCGTAATTTCATACGGTATCAGAATGCGACAAAATCAGATGCACTGGACTAGATAAATTACAATCTATATTTTTTATGAAGACATGATCTTCCAAAAATGTCATTTTCACTGCCAAAATGCCCTCGATCGTAAATAGGCCAATTTTACCAGTTTTGACCCAGAAACCCGCACCACCTATTAATTATGTATTAAACCACTCCATGCATATCAAGCTGTTCTGTTATCTCATTGGTGACACTGGAGACTACCATGTCATCATTTTCATCCACGTCACCCAAATTGACCACGTCATCATCGCCACGTGGCCGAGTTGCCAACAAGGACAACCATAAAACAACAGTATGAGGAAATATGCATAATATCCTCCAAAATAGGTCTGATCTCCAATGGTGATTGATGAGCATTCCGTTGAAGATAAGTGATAACATCTTTGTTGTCCGATTCCACAATCAGCTTGTCAAAATCTTCTGAAATGGCTTCAAACAGAGCAGTCCGAATAGCAAACGATTCACCAATGATGAATTTAGTGAAAGAAGATGGAGATGATAATGCGAACTTGCAATGCCCAATTTCATCTCGAACAATGAAACCTATTCCTCCTATTGTGGTGTTCGGAATCAAACTTGCATCACAATTGATTTTGACAAAGTGTTGTGGTGGTGGAATCCAAGGTTGGTTCAAAGGTGTTGAGGCATGTACTCCTCCATTGTTTGAGGTAGAAACCGACTCTTAAAATTCAAGGAAAGATTTCCATGAACTAGAGAGAACATCTTGTGGCTGCCAATCTCGTTTACCAAAAACCATATCGTTTCTTGCTATTCAAAGACATTAACAAATAAATGAGCAGTAAGTCATAAGGTCACGTCCTACTTTCTTCCCTTGCAGCATGAAAGAACTCCATCTTTGTATCTATTGAGGCAGATCATTAGTAGATAAATTACCAACAACAATCCCAAATTGGATTCAAACCAAACCGCTCTAGCAAAATTGCAATGGAGAATGATATGAGAAATATCTTCCTAAATACTACAATGTCCACAAATTGATTCATCAAGTAGGTTCCTACGACACAAGGCTGTTGCAGTAGCCAGACCTGATGCATAGGCATGCCAAAGGAAATGTTGCACTTTAGGAGTGGTTTTGCAATGCCAAATAAGTTTCCATACTTCAATTGGAATCTGATCCCATGAATGAATAGTAGAAGTACTTGGAAGTTTCACAAGGTCCTCTACTCTCCGATTAGATAGCAGGTGATATGCACTTTTCACTGTAAAGGTCCCATTAGGAGATGCAAACCACTTTATCTTATCAACTTGTGAAAATAGTGGGAGATTAATTTGGATTATATCTTCAACTTCATTGGGATTAAAAATATCATCCAAGATGTCACGTCTCCATTGCATAGTGTCAAGATTAATAAGTTGAGAAACCGTGACTAAAGATGTATCATGCGGACAAGGAGTTGAGAGTTTGAAACCCTTCAAATTCGGCACCCATCTATCATTCCATATATTAATTTGTGCTCTACTCCCTATTTGCCAACAAATACCTTCTTTTAAAACATGGAGGCCTTCCATTATACTATGCCAACTCCAACTTGGTGTAGACCCAACTGTAGCATTTAGAAAATCAACATTTGGGAAATAAATGGCTTTGAGAAAATGAGACAATAATGAGTCTGTATCAGTCCATAATCACCAAGCAATTTTAGAAAATAAACCACTATTGTGCAAGATCGGATATCTGAAACCAAGTCCACCATTTTCTTTTGAACGACAAAGTCTATCCTATGATATCCAATGAAGCTTAGAATGCCCATATTTTTCACCCCAGTAGAAATTTGCAGCAGCCCTCCTTATATGCTTATGAATAGACTTTGGCAACTTGAAATGTAGACAAGCATAGTTTGATATAGAGAAAACCACTGATATCAATAACACTTCCTTACCAGCATGATTCAACAATTTAGATTTTCATCCTTGCAATTTGGAGTCCACCTTAGTAGTAATATCATTAAAAAGAGCACTCTTTGAGATTCCAAAGTCAGTAGGCAAACCAAGATATTTTTGTGGTCCGCTACCATATGTAATTTTCAAGGTTCTTGAAAACCACCTCTTGAATTTGTTGTGAGTGTTACCCCAACCTAAAGTTGGATAGATAGGAAATCGATTTGGTCTGAGTTTGTTCATTCCATCAGTTTGACTAGTTTGGTTTAGGGTTTGACACACCATAATACAAGATGGTGAACATAATGTATACGAAGAAAGCATATATTTCATACTATTATATAAAAGTATCTTCTTGACAATTTTACCCTTTTTTCTTATTTAAATTCTCTCTTTACTTTCTTATTTGTTCTTTTTTATTTCTCCCAAATTGTTGGAACCCTTTTTAGTTTTAATCTAGATTTTCCTAATCTTATTCCCCTAAAAAAAAAAAAAAAAACTCACTCCTTTCTTCCCTCTTCAACTGTCATGTCCCCTTCATTCTTTGTCAATTTATTAGGGAATACATATTTCTCTTTTCTTATTTATTAGTAAATAAAATCTTACTTCTTCCCTCACCTTCATTAGGAAACAAAATCTCTCTCTTCATGTTTTATCTCAATTATATTGGATAAATATATTATATTATAACTCTCCCTCTTATCATGTTTATTAAGAAACTAAATTTCTCTCACCCCAATTGTTTTCCTTATTTTATTTTTATTTTTTTTAATAAATAAATAAATATTAGTTTTATTTTTTTTTCATCAGTTCACTTGTTGCAAAGCTAAATATTGTTGCACTTCATTGACTCCACAGTTAAAAGCCATGCATATAACACTATGTATTTTTAATAAATAAATATTTTCATCAATTCACTTGTTGCAAAGCTAAACATTGTTGCATCTCATTGACTCCACAGTTGAAGCCACGCATATAACACTATGTATCCTCAAGAGCATTTCTTCAAATACCTTGAACAAATAATACAGCCATTTTACAACTATAGAATTATAGGGTCTCTTGAGGCCTTTAAAAATTTGGAGTATGCCGTTTATAGGTGGCGAGCACACAGTATTCTTTAGTAAAAGGCGAAAGTATAGTTCGCTTTGTGCTTACCATACGGCTGCTTGATTTTTCAAGGTGTCAATCGCCAACTTATATAGATTTCTCTCACCTTTTCATTCCCAGCTTCAAACCGATGTGGGACTAAATGCCATATGGTCCCACTCCAAAACTACCTTAACTACATAGCTAGGGCCTAGAGTTTACCTAAAGAAGGGACAAAAAAACTAGGGGAGCATAGAGCCCAATATCCCTCCATCTCTACTGAATTTTAGATGCCAAATACATGAGACTTTTAGTGTCAATATGATATTATAACATGGTTGAAAGAATAAATTCTATAACCCTGCACCTATCAATAAATGATAAAATAAATAAAATAAGGACAGTTATTCATGTAATAATAAGAGGTGATGTTTCAAAAAAATCACAAGATAAGTCTAAGTTATCTATTTTAATGTTTTTTTTTTAAGTAAATCTGTTTGTTCTCACTTAGATTTGGGAAAGTGCATAGTAATCTCACGTGTATTGGTACACATGTATAGACATATATAGGAACACGTATCAATACAAAAGGGTGTATTTGACTGAATTAGATTATGAAATTTGACACATTGCTAATTTAGATCATGTTCTTTTTATACAACGGTGAGAATGGACATATCATTTGTCCACATGGCACAACAAATGCCTTATGACATTTGAAAAAATAAAAGACCTACATGACGATAATAATTCGCATAATGATAACAAGGAAAATGATGGGCAAGTTGTTGAGGTGCTCAGCCTGTATCACACTCTCTCTCCCTTTTTTTTTTAACCCTTGATCCATATCATTACTTTGATTCGGAATTGATCAAGAATTGAAATTGTTGGCTATCAATGCCAATCTGAATAAGCCTGTACACCAATCCAAAACGAATTCCTCCATCTAGCGCTAGGTTGCCTAGAGAAACATCCGACGACTGAAAGAATCCGATCTATATTATTTTCCATATTTTAAGTATGTGATATTTGCACAAGGTTTATGAAAATTTTGTACCACAGTATGTAATAGGTTTACTCCAGCAGGGCCTCATTTTTTTTTTCTTTATAGGAGGGATTTTTTTTTCTTTTTTCTTTTGGTGATAGAAATAGGAAGGACAATAATAATAGGGAAAAAATTTCGATAAACAAAGAAACATAATTTTACTGTTGAAAACATGAATTACAATTTTCAAGAAGCCATTGAAAGAAAAAGGTCCAACAGTCCTACACCCACACATAAAAGACCAGGCCTTCCAAGTATAGCTTCTTGAAAATCTTATTACAACAACGGAATTAACAGGAAAAAGGAACACACTCTTTCTCTCTCTCTCTCTCTTTATTCGCGACACAACATACTGTTTCTCCCACATAATCAAATAGCCATACCTTTGGGAAAAATCTTATCTTTGAGCCACATGTAAATAGTTATTTGAATATAATATATACCTCCTAAGGTACCAATAAAAGAACGTAGAAGGAAAACGATAGAATTCGTAGGCTTCTTCAGATCCTCTGTCTTTGGACCAAGTTGTAGAGGTGAATCTCCTGGCATGGACTTCACTCCTGTTACAGCGCATCCAATGATTAACCCATGTCGACGAACCCCACGGAACCATTTTGGACCAATCCTTTTGAGTTCTATATCTTTGAATCCAGCTTTTTTGAACCATTCTATATACTCTTCCTCCTTTGGAAAAAGCATAAACAAATTTGCAGCGAAACGAGACAACCAATAGGTTGGAAGCACAGGACCAATGATACATACCTTTCCACCAGGTTTCAAGACCCTATAAGCTTCATTAATGCCTCTTTGTGGTTCAGGCCAGTTTTCAATGCTTCCTGAGGACACATATCTATCAGCATAGTCTGTTGGGAAGGGAAGATCTTCAGCATCACCTTCAATGATGGTGCAATGCTTCAAGGGTTCCTTCTTCTTTGCCTTGGCAAGTTGGTGAGGGGATTGGTCAAGAATGGTTACATTCTTGGCGTCTACATGTTTAACAACACCACAAGTAGTGAACCCTGTTCCACCTCCAACGTCTACTACTATCAAGTTTCGATCATGAAGGTCCAAGGCCTCTAGGGCTTCTTCCCTCATTTCCTCAGTATAGTGTGGAGGGGGTCCAAGAGTGTCATAGAATAAGGAGACTATACGATAGAACCAAAACGCTTCTTTCTTGTGTTGAAGAAACCTCTGAGAAGCCATGAGGTGATCAAATGAAGGAAACCCAAAATTTAACAATGGGATGGGAATGCTTGAAACCCACAATCATTTATATAGCGGTCGATCTACTGTCCACGTTGTTCACCATAAAAAAGAAGCTGCAAGTCAATGCACTAGCCACTAAATTCTTGGTAAACCAATAATTCTTAAAACAATGACTATAATGTTAATTTATCATTAAGTAATACTATTGGTAAAAACATTTCACAACCAAGAGAATACCATCAACCACATCATGATTTTTTATTTTAGCAAGTGATATGATAGTGACAAAACTTTTCTTAATTTACCTGAAAAATGAAACTTGTCCAAACGAGAATGGGAAGAAAGAATTGAATAATATAAATTAATTGTGTAAGGTTTCAAATCCTAAAGTAGGAAATTGCTTAAACCCACACGACTAAGTTATATTCACTTTAACTAAACCCATTTGAGTAGGTAATGTTGACTTTTTAAGTAATACGTTGGGCTCTAGTGTGGTCCCTGTCTGTCTCCCAGTGGGTCTCCCATTTGGCCTCACCCCAAAGAAAAAATAAAAATAAAAATAAAAATTTATGGCTTGTAAGTTGGGATAGATCATTGTAGAGATATAGACGCATGTTAAAAGGGTAAAACATGTTAACAAAAAAAAGGCTAAACAATAGCATCACCAGACACCAATTGCTTAGGTGGTGAGATCTTTGTTAGCAAAAATAAAACAGTATTAGTATTTTTTTTTTCCCGATTTTAAATCCCGATTTGTTGTTTGTTTACCAACAATATAGAAAAAAATGTCCCGTTGTCAACCATTTAAAACATGTTTAAAAAATATTTTTTCTTTTTTTACTCCTTTTATTACTTTTGACTCTTTTAACACAATGGTTTACTTAACTGACCATATTCCTCTCTCGAACTCGTCAACCTGATTCTTTTGACGATGTAAAGGTGACTCAAAGGATAACATTTCTCATGATTTTAACTCAAGTTTAATGCACACCTCGAAATTGAGCTACAAACTAATGCATCTATTGAAAAGGTTTCTAAAGCAATGTCTCTCAACTCCAACTAAACATGCATCAAGTGGGGAGTGTGTTGGCTATGTGACAATAATAAACAATATCGTAGCCAAGCCACATTGCATGAAAGGACTTTGAACGTTTTTTCTATGGTGTATGATTTGGAATTAATGTTGGATGGTATATCTTAAAACTTATAATGAGTTGTGGAATAAATGCTGTAGTTTTAAACATTTGATGTATGTATTCTGGGAAGAATTCCTCAATTGATCCAAGTATACTACTCTCTCTCTCTCTCTCTCTCTTACACCTGTACAGTCTAATTCTATTTTTATGAGTATATCGTTCAGAGTTTTGTACCATTTAAAACCCATACCGTCCATTTTCATTTTTCTACGGTTTTTTATTTTTTTGGTAGGATTTGTTTACAGTTCATGTTTTCTTAATTATGATCAAGACAAGGATGCCCGTAATTAAGATAGAAGTTGTTACTGAACAATCATCCATTTTCCATGGAGAGGCCCAACTATGGTGACTTCATGTTCCATTTTCCATGAAGAGGCCCAACGATGGTGACTTCATGTTCCTTTTTCCATGAAGAGGCCCAACGATGGTGACTTCATGTTCCATTTTCCATGAAGAGGCCCAACGATGGTAAGGTCATATGGACTATGGCTAAGGAGAATCTTGAAAAACTTAATGCATTAATGTATGTGCATTTTTTTCAAATCACATGTTGCTCTATTTGTGATCTATTTTCCATGGAGAGGCCCCACTATGGTGACTATTCATGTTCCATTTTCCATGAAGAGGCCCAACGATGGTAAGGTGATATGGACTATGGCTAAGGATAATCTTGAAAAAATTAATGCATCAATGTATGTGCATTTTTTTCAAATCACAGGTTGCTCTATTTGTGATCTATTATCCATGGAGAGGCCCCACTCTAGTGACTTCTCATGCTCCATTTTCCTAGGAGAGGCCCAATGATGGTGATTAAGTGATGGGTCCTATGGGTTAAATTAAAGTTAAGGAGAGTCTTGAAAAAATTCATGCATCTATGCAGTACCCATTCACCGATGACTTTGATTTCAACTTTGACTTTCATTTTCGTTACGTAATTGAAAACTTGGATAATTGTGGGGAATGGAAGGTTGAGTAAAAGAAAGGTTATCTTTAAACTCAAGAACATAAGTGGATAATATTACTTTGGTTCATTTTTAATTTTCTAGATTTTTCTTCTGACTTCGTCGTCTTTTAAGGTTTTTATTGCTTAAATCTATATCTAAGTTTATGGGATTAAAGAGAAAACATTGATCTTGAGATGTTGGGTACATAGAAGTATTGTTCATACTTTGAAATTCATATAGATGGAGACCAATGCCTTACCTAATTTCAAGTTTTAAATCCATGGAGCCCGGTAACATGGCCTAGGGTAGATGACTCAGTGAGCTTAAGCTCGAATCTTTTCACTTATTTTATTTGGGTCTTTTGTTCTTATTAAGTTGGGCTCGGTTTGACTTTGTGTAAGTTTGTGGGTTTATTTATGATGGGGCAAAACAGGAGGCCCAAATATTAGAAGTTAAAGGCCCAAATAAACAAAGCATTTTCCAAGAGATTTAAGCAAGCCCTCTTCCTTCAGAGGCCATACTGTCTTCACAAATTTCGCAGTGTCCATCGATAAGGTCCTGAAATTAGTCTGACCAAACAAAGCATAACGATACATCTCTAACTGTTTGACATATGCTGCTTGCAGGTTCTTTATGCATGTTAAGTTCCCATCCTTAATCGGAGATGGAAGGTTATCCACCATAGGAAGCAAATACCTCCCAGCCGCCACATCAAAAGAATGAGATAGGCTGCTACTTCCTGGCCCAACAGACCTACCAAGATCACCCACATTCATTAATCTCAGTCGAAACCGCTGGAGGAAAACAATTCCTCCTGGGGATAAGATGAGATTCACCAATAAGAATGGGGCCTCCCAACCATTGATGTAGATCGTCATTACCCTCTAGGCCTCTCGAATCCCCATCGCGGGTCACACCAACAAGCCTCCCTGTGGAGGAACCCTGGCTGCCTCCGCTTCCTCTCTCATTCCTCTACTTCATTGTAACCAAACCCTCAGGTCTCCTCCAAAAGTTCTAGATGGTTATCTCCTTCCCTTTTTATGTTTCAAATTT
>NC_056569.1:11654666-11657064 GCF_013358625.1 Macadamia integrifolia
TTTCTATGGTGTATGATTTGGAATTAATGTTGGATGGTATAGCTTAAAACTTATAATGAGTTGTGGAATAAATGTTGTAGTTTTAAACATTTGATGCATGTATTCTGGGAAGAATTCCTCAATTGATCCAAGTATACTCTCTCTCTCTCTCTCTCTCTCTCTCTCTCTCTCTCTCTCTCTCTCTCTCTCTCTCTCTCTCTTACACCTGTACAGTCTAATTCTATTTTTATGAGTATATTGTTCAGAGTTTTGTACCATTTAAAACCCATACTGTCCATTTTCATTTTTCTACGGTTTTTTATTTTTTTGGTAGGATTTGTTTACGGTTCATGTTTTCTTAATTATGATCAAGACAAGGATGACTGTAATTAAGATAGAAGTTGTTACTGAACAATCCTTCTTCTCCAAGATCCTGCAGAACAAGAGTTAGAAGTTGGCCCGGAGAGAGCTCTGACAGTCTAGTTAGACTCAGATATGCTCATTCTTGTGTAAAGGGTCAAGTCGATTCAGAGTCTTCCCTACTTTTCCCGAATAGCCTTCCTTATATAGGTAAGGCCTCCCTCATTGGTCGAGAGGTGCTGGCGTATGGATGCGTCTCCTTATCTTATTGGGGAGATCTTCTTCTATCGTGATTGAGCTGGCTGAGATCACAACGGTTAACTTAACTAAAGTTTGGCCATCGTAACCGCTAACCTGACCATGGTGGGATTCTCCAATGACTAACTCGATCGTGGTAGAACCTAGAGTCAAGTAACCACCTGTCTTTGGTTAATTTCCCTGGCCTTAGTTTAGGTCAGTTATGGGTGTTGGGACCTTCATGGGGGTAGGTCGGGTGTTTGCCAACTTTCACTGATGGTCGGGGAGGTCGGTCCACAACTATGCTTATACTGGTTATGCCTGAGTACGACTACCGTGCTTAGGCTTCCTCACCGGAGCACGACGTTCCCAACTAGTGACCCTAACATACCCCCAGGGTACCCTATCTATAGATATCTATAGACTCAACAACTCTACCAACGGAAGATGAAGACTCCGATGTCCTAGACCCCATAAACCTAGAAGTTGCAGAAAGAGAAAAAAAACTGCAAGAATAAACTTACCAGAATCTTTGTTGTTTGGCCGAATTGGCCCTCATAGTCAGGTTAGATAGGATTCGGGCTTAGGGCAGGTTAGGGCAGGTTCAGATCATCAGGGCTAAACTTACACCCCTAATTTATACACTCACATTAATAAGGGGACCCACATGATAAAATATTAAGAACTTGAGTCTTCTACTCTCACATCCTTCTCAAGATTTTGTCCCATTATATATAATATGTACGGGACAGGATTTCTCACAATGCCAATATGGGAGAGGAATCTGCATGCCAGAGAATGAAATACTCATCCAAATGGATCAGAATAGGAGAGTGTGGACCTATTTCTCATTTAGTGAGATGGCCTACTATGGAGTTCACTTGTTGCAACTTGCAAGAAAGGGAGATTCAAAAAAGATTGATGTGGTAGACTCACTGTTTCAAAAATCGGCATCAAACCGGTCGAATTAACCATGATCAATCTCAATTCTGGATGCTTCGATCTAACCCTAGGTTGTCAGGACGGGCCAATTCTAGGATTGCTTTCCTGCCAAATCAGCATTTACATCCCTGATTTTGATTTACATAAGCCTAGGTGCATTTGGAAAGATGAAGAGCACGGTGATTTTCATAACCCTGGGCAGACTGGAAATATAAGAGAACCGTCCAATAAAATCAATTCCCTCCAGTCATTAGTTAGGCAATTTAAACAACACATCGTCATAGATGTTATCTCAGGAGCATTTCATCGAACACCTCAAGAACAAAATATTAAAACCCTTTCGAACTACAGAATTTTAGGGCCTCATCGAAAGAGAGACCCTTCAAAAATAAGCGTATGCCGTTTTAAAGTAGCGAGCACACGGTATTTTTAGTAAAAGGCGAAAGAATAGTTCGCTCTGTGCTCACCACACGGCTGCGTGCTTTTTCCTGATCACAATCGCCTGATTATATACTGCTCTCTCACCTTCTCATTCTTCATTCTAAACCGATGTGGGACTAAATGCCATAAAGTCCAAACCACACCACACCACCTTTGACTAATAGATTTCTGATTCTTGTTGGGCTAATTCTTAATGGGCTATTTGGTTCTCCAAAGTTAATCCAAGTTTCTAGTAGCTCGCTGTTTGGTTGCCGGAGAATCTTAATAGTCTATTCTGGATCAACTCTTTATAATAGACCACGTGTCATCACAAAACCATACATAAAGCCCTTACGTAGCAGGAGTTGATCCAGTTTATACTTTTTTGTATGATATGAGAGATTGGAAACAGGCTGTAGTAGCAGAAGCCTCGAGCAGTGGGTTGTTCTTTTTTTTTTTT
>NC_056569.1:11657084-11699853 GCF_013358625.1 Macadamia integrifolia
TTTTTTTTTTTCTTTCTTTTAATGATATGAGAGAGAAGTCCGGATTAGCTTCCACATGTAAGTTAGTATTTCTTTGGTTAATATAAGGCTCACGTGTGCAAACTACCAAACTATCTGGATACCATACTGATACCCAAAAGGAAAAATTTGCTGCTGTCTAAGCTGCAGCTACTGCCAAGGGAATGGAATCTCAAGGGCAGGTTTAAAAATAGGAGGGCATTTTGAACCTGCACCCTGGGATCCCATTTCCTTGGCTGGTGCCAGGGGTCTGCCAACCCAGGCAGCAGCCAAGTGTCCTCTCTCTCTTATCTTTTGTCCGATAATTCTGCATTTCTTACCTATTGTCTGCATCTCCATAAGGGACGTATTCCTTTATTACTCTTAATCTCTGAATCCTGTCTCTTTTTGCCTCTTTCATTTTGTAGTCGCATTTCTCAGAAGGCAAGCTATCAATTCTCTTCATTACAGAAGGGTTTCTCAATCAAAATGTCTTCTTTTCTTTAAACTTTAATTCAATTTATATTCAAGTGGTGATCTTTATCTCAAGATCCCTATTTCCTTTCATGATAAATAATTTTGTTCTACATTGAATTTAGTTTCATTTATGACTCTTCTTCAATTTATTTTGTTCAATCTCTGCGGATTTGTTTTAGGCTTCTTATATTGATTTTCTGTATCTCAATCAGGATCTACAGAGAAAACGGTTCAATACATTTCAAAGAACAGCTTCATAGGCATCTAAAAGAAGTTCAGAGGATTGAAACATAAGGTGCGACAATGGAGATATAGAAATGTCTCTAAAAGCTTCTGTGTCTAAAGGGTTGATTAGTTGTCACTGAAGAATGGTATTTCCTGTGGTCTTTCAGAATTAGTAAAGCTTAAATCGGTGTTCATTTTCATGTATGATGGAGTTGAACAATGAGATTCAGCCAAAGGAGAAAGGGGAACCACTCCAATCTGATTCAGAAGGTGTGGATATTCTCTCTGTTTCCACAAAGTCACCAAGGTCCTCCAAAGCTCATCATGGAAAGCATAGCCCTAGAAAGGGGAGTCCAAGCAAACATGATAGGCATTCACATTCTGGAAGAGATGGACGTCCGAAAAAAGGTTCGCCGTGTCCTTGCTACAATTTTGATATAATTTCAAAGCTCTAGAATTTGATTATTTCAAGGTTTTTCATCATCAGCATCATCTCATTTCTCCCCCTAAACAGAACCTATTCTCTCTGTTTCCTTGAACTGCATTTTACTTTAGTTCCTATAGATTGAAACAAGTAGATTGGTGCTTTCATTTCTCGCTTAAAAGAATGGTTCTTATTATCTGTGCAGGTGGCTCTGGTGGAAAAGGAACATGGGGTGGGTTACTTGATGCAGAAGATGCTTAATCCTTCCTCCATGGAGCTTCCTTATACGTGGAGGACCATATAAAGATTGATCAAATACAATTTCCTGTATAGAGATTCATCTTTGTCTCTCATCCATTATTTTAATAACTTAATTGGCATTGCTGGTCAAACATCCACCTTTGCAGCTCCTTGTTTCTCAGTTTGCCCTTCACTGTGTAGTGAAAATTGGCTCATTAATTTCCTTTTTTTTTTTTTTTTTTTTTTTTCTTGTGGGAGGAACTGGACTCCTTACCTGAGAGAGTAAATGTCAACTTGAACTTCTGTATCAATCCAAATATTACATACACTGGAAAATTGTGTGATTGGATGACATATCACCCTCTCTGTTTCATTCTTTTGAACAGTATAATTTTAGAGAGGGAGAGAGAGAGAGAAGTTTACTGAATGCTAGCTCACAGCCTCACATAACCCATTCTTTACATTTAGATTTCAAGAACTAGTGCTATGCAGCCATGTTACATGGGCTACAAGCATCTCTAACTGTGTTTACCAGACATAATAATGACTGTCCTTCATGATAGAGGCAGTGCATAAGTATCATTGTTGTTGACTATAACTGACCATACATGAGATATTGAATCAATTACCACCTGCAATATCATGGAAACTGAAAACAAGGGAACTAGAAACATAATTAGCTTAAAGAATTTCCTCCACTATTTTTAAAACCCATTTCGCTTCACTCCCTTTTCTTTTACCTGGAAGGAGCCAAAGCCTGAACATTTCATGGTTTAAGTTTTCTTGATCAACTCTTTACACCCCCTCCCATCTCAACCCACAAAATAAAATGAAAGATTTTGTTGGCCGACTTCATATTAGGTGGGAGATGATTGGACCTCTTTGGAGTTGGAAATATAAGAGAACAGTTACATCTATACGATTACCAGTTTCCCATTAGTTGGGCGCAACGGCAGTGAGAAGTCCCCACAGGCTCGCATACTAACCATCCTCAGTTGAATTCAATGCCTAAACCCAAAACCTCTCCCCCAACATATAACCTCAAGGGCATTTCCTCGAACATTTGAAGAACAATCTTTTATGACTATAGAATAATAGGGTCTCACCAAAAGGAAGACCCTTCAAAAATTAGCGTATGCCGTTTTAAGGTGGCGAGCACACGGTATTCTTTAGTAAAAGGCGAAAGAATAGTTCGCTCTGTGCTCACCACACGGCTGCGTGATTTTTCAAGTTGCAAGTGCCCCATTATATAGAGCTCTCTCACCTTTTCATTCTCCATCCCAAGCCGATGTGGGATTAAATATTAAATGCAATAAAATCTCACACCACCTTAACTATAGAAATAGAGGAGCATCGGTCCCCCATCTTATTAGACTCAGATTGTCTTCAGCCCCTCTGATGGTTAGGAAAGAGCCCAGCTATATGCAATGGTTGGGAATCCCTTTGGGTGCATACCCAGATTGCTCTTAACCTTTGAATGTGCATCGAGCTCTCTCCCGCACTAGAGATGATTTGAATCTTGGTTGGGAGGCCGAGAGCATTCGGGTGTGTGAAGGCCTCTCCTAACTGTCGGATGCTCACTGGAGAGGCTATAGAGGATCTGGATCCAATTTTTAGATGCCTAAATAAATGAGACCCAGTGTGTTCATATGTCGTCACATATTTGAAAGAATCAATTCTATAGGTTGCACCAATCAAACAAATTCAAAGAAAAAAAATAAAAATAAAAAGTCAAATGGTTTATTCAATTTCTTGAATGCAAATTCATCAATTTCTTAAACCAATTTTGTAAATATTGTATCAAAGAAAAAAAATAAAAGTTTCAATTTCAAGGGTGCATTCTTGTAAGGCAAAAGTTTTTCTTCACCAACGGTTAGGGTTGTCAGATGGCTTATTCTAAAAAAGAAAAGAAAAAATAAAAAAAAAAGTCAAATGGTTTATTCAATTTGATTTTCGATTGATGTAATTACAGGAAAGTTGTTTTCAGTCCAAAAGCACAGTCTATGCCAACATCCCCTATTTTATCTCTCTCCACCCCCAACCAAAGGGCAAGAAATCTTTTCACAAGAAGATGAGAGAGATACACATGGGAGAATTGGTGTAGGCCAAGCTCCCTCCCAGACAGAGTTCTTTTCCCATAATTTTAATATTAAGGTGTTGTTCGGTTTTGATTCAGTTGATTTTGTATTCTTTCTAGCTTTTATAATGGGAGTTCTTATCGGTCTATTATCAATTTGTTACTGGTCCAATTTCATATTTTCATATATATTAAAAAAGGTATTGGTTACCTGACACACATGAACTAATTGGGGCGAATGGAAGGATATGTTTAAATAAGGAGAGAGAATATGTGGAACCATTTTCTTGAGAGGGGCATGCCAAAGAATTTGCACAAATACGTCATGTGGATCTTTTTTTCAATAAAGAAATGGGAAAAAGAAACTTAAGAGGTAGCGTGGCCTCTTCGTCCAGACACAAAGAAAGGCAAAATGACCACCCGCCCCCTGGTGATGCTTCTACATATGCTCCTGTTGGCCCCCATGTTGGCGCAGGGGCCACGTTGCCTTTTAGGAGATCCTCTCCCAAAAAGAGAAAAATGATCATTTTTATTGGTTTTTTGTTCTGGATCACTCCTACCAATTGGTCCATTAGGTTTTGATTTTGCATCAATTCCTAAAAGCCCAAAACCGAACAAGATCAATAAGACATTGGTTCAATTCGAGTTTTTTGGTCAATTCTGGTTGGCCCACTCTCTTCAAGCTGATAGTTGACATCCTTACCATAGGTGAAGAAATCCCACCACTAATATGCTATAATAACCTACTCTACATACAAATATTTGAACTCCCCTCCAACTCTTTAGAAGTTCCATCCGAGTATTAGAACCCATGGGTGACGAAAAAAACTTAGTCTATTTTTGCAACTACCACAATTCGAATCAAAATAGAGAGCGAAAATAGAGAGCGGATCAAGTCCTTATACAAGAACAATTTTAGTACGAGATTAATTCGAACAAACAAAATCCATCCAACAATAAACTCTGTAGTGGATTCCATTTGTATGGATCAACCCGTATGAGACTGGTTCTTGATTCCCGTAGAACCTGATCCGCATTCATCAAAATACTACTTCAAATAGTTTCTTGCACCAACAACGTAGGTGATGCTTTCACGTACTGGGAGTTGATCAAGTTAAAAACACTTTCGTACAGCATGAGAGGAGTCCGGGTTAGCTTCCACGTGTACAAATTACCGTACTATCAGGATACCGTTGCTTGACCAACGTGTTTCCCGGGCTTTCTGTTTTGAAATTTCAGAGGGAAGCCCTTAGCCTCTCTCTCTCTCTCACACTTAGTTCTCACATTTTGTTCGATAATTCTGCATTTCTTACCTAAATATGTCTTTATCTCCAGATGGCACGTATTCCTTTACCACTCTTAATCTCTGTATATCCTCTTTCCTTTTGCCTCTTTCATTTTGAATTTGCATTTCCCAGAAGGAAATCCATCGATTCTCTTCATTTCAAGAGGTTTCTCAATCTGGGTATCTTCTTTTCTTAAACTGTGATTCAATTTCTACTTAAATGGTGATCTTTATCTCGGAAGACCAAATCTGAAGTCTTTTAGTTTTTCATGATAAACTATGACGATTGAGAATATCCCTCTTGCCTTTCATGAATTCATGATCAAATAATTTTGTTCTGGATTGAATTTAGTTTCATTTATAACTGTTCTTCAGTGTAAGTCCTGATAGAATAAGTTGCTTCTCTGTATCTCTGTTTCCCTACCCTCAGTTTGATAATTTTCATTATTTGTTCTACATAGTTTTCATACTTGGATTGGTTTATTGATTATTGAATATGATTGAATTGAAATTCAGTTTTAAAATCACAATTCTGTCATATTGTTTGTATTTAACGATTTATAGAATTCTGAGATCACTTTATTTTGTTCCATCTCTGCGGATTTTTTAGGTATCTTATATTGAGTTTCTAAATTTCAATCAGGTTTTACAGAGAAAACGGTTTTAACACATTTCAAAGAAGAGTTTCGTAGGCATCTAAAAGAGGTTCAGAGGATTGAAACATCTTCGGGTGCAACATTGGAGATTTAGAAATGTCTTCAAAAGTCTCTGAGTGTAAAGGGTTGATTAGTTGTCATTGAAGAATGGTATTTCATGTGGTCTTTCAGAACTAGTAAGCTCATATTGGTGTTCGTTTTCATGTATGATGGAGTTCAACAATGAGATTCTGCCAAAGGAGAAAGAAGAACTGCTTCAATCTGATTCATCAGGTGTGGATATTCTCTCTGCTTCCCCAAAGTCTCCAAGGTCCTCCAAATCTCACAATGGAAAGCATAGCCCTATAAGGGGGAGTCCAATAAAAAATGACAGGCATTCACATTCTGGGAGAGATGGACGCCCGAAAAAAGGTTCGCCATATGCTTACTACAATTTCGATATAATTTGAAAGCTCTAGAATTTGATCATTTTCTGATAGTATGTTGTTCACCATCACTGCCATCATCTCATTTTCTCCCCCTAAACAAAACCTAATATGTTTTGATCTGGTCAAAGTATATTGAATCTCACTTTAATTCCACCAGACTGATTTGTAACTTGTTTCATGATGTTGTTTGTATGCACCTCTCTCTATCTGTCTTTGCATATTAATCTCACATCAATTAAAGGGGAGGATAAATCTGGCTTTGAGCATTTTTCCTTGAATTGCGTCTTTCTTTAGTTCTATAGATTGGAACAAGAAGATTGTTGCTTTCATTTCTTGCTTAAAAGAATAGATATTATTATCTGCACAGGTGGCTCTGGTGGAAAAGGAACATGGGGTGGATTACTTGATGCAGAAGGAGGTTATCAACTGGATCCAAATGATCCAAATTATGATAGCAATGAGGTATCTAGTCAACACTTGAAATTCCTCTCTTTCTCTGTCTCTCTTCATGCACCTGTTTTTGGTTCTTGTGTGTAAACACCCTTCTATGGATAAGAACATCTTCACAAGACCTGGAGAGCCCATTTCTTTTCTGTTTGTTTTTGAGTCATGCCTATCGATGCTTGTGGTTATGTTCATCTAATATTTAAGTAACTATATGGTCGCAGGAAATCAACCAATTACACAGAAACAAATCAACAAGAACTTTAGAGGAGTACAAAAAGAAGGCCACGATAATAGTGGAGGAATACTTTGACAATGATGATGTTGTGTCAACTGCAGATGAATTAAGAGAACTAAACATGCCAAGCTACAACTACTATTTTGTTAAGAAGCTTGTCTCCATGGCCATGGATAGGCATGACAAAGAGAAAGAAATGGCTGCTGTTCTGTTATCCACACTTTATGCTGATGTTATTGATCCTCCACAATTTTACGAAGGATTTAGTAAATTGGTTGAATCGGCCGATGATTTAGTTGTAGATATACCTGACGCAGTAGATATTCTTGGTTTGTTCATAGCTCGTGCTGTGGTAGATGACATACTTCCTCCTGCATTTCTATCTAAACAACTGGACTGCTTATCCAATGATTCAAAAGGGGTTGAAGTCATCAAGCGAGCTAAGAAGGGCTACTTATCAGCTCCACTGCATGCTGAGATCATTGAGCGCAGATGGGGAGGCAGCAAAGGTAAAACAGTTGAAGATGTGAAGGCTAGGATAAACAATTTGCTGATAGAGTATGTAGTAAGTGGTGACAAGTTGGAGGCGTGCAGGTGCATCAAGGATTTGAAAGTGCCCTTTTACCACCATGAGATAGTTAAGAGAGCCCTTATAATGGCAATGGAGAGACGGCCTGCAGAAGGCCTGCTTCTTGATCTATTGAAGGAAGCTGCTGAAGAAGGTGTAATTAATTTGAGCCAAATATCAAAAGGATTTGATCGGCTAATAGACACCGTTGATGACTTATCACTTGATATCCCAAGTGCAAGAGAGCTGTTGCAGTCCTTGATCTCCAAGGCTGCTTCAGAGGGCTGGTTATGTGCTTCATCTCTGAAGCCTTTCTCGTCTCAATCACCAAAACCAATAGAAGATAATGCTGCACAAATTTTCAAGGTGAAGGCTCAATCTATTATCAAGGAGTATTTCTTGTCATGTGATATTTGGGAAGTAATTAGTAGTCTAGAATCAGAGAACGAAACTTCCTCTGCAGAGTTGAATGCTATTTTTGTGAAGAAGCTGATAACTCTGGCAATGGATCGGAAGAATAGGGAGAAAGAAATGGCTTCTGTCTTGCTTACTTCTCTGTCCTTTCCAGTGGATGATATTGTAAGTGGTTTTGTAATGTTAGTCGAGGCTGCAGATGACACAGCGTTGGATATCCCAGTTGTTGTTGAGGATCTTGCTATGTTCTTAGCAAGAGCAGTGGTGGATGAAGTCCTGGCTCCAAATCATTTGGAGGAGATCGGAAGCCAGTGTGTGGGGCAGGACTCAATCGGGAGCAAAGTGCTAAAAATGGCACGGTCATTGCTACGAGCTCGCCTTTCTGGTGAGCGTATCCTGAGGTGTTGGGGAGGTGGGGGTAGCAGCAAGCCTGGATGGGACATTGAGGATATCAAGGACAAGATTGCAAAACTTCTAGAGGAGTATGACTCTGGTGGTGATGTACGGGAAGCTTTTCGTTGCATAAGAGAGCTTGGTATGCCTTTTTTCCACCATGAGGTGGTCAAGAAGGCAATGGTGACAGTGATGGAGAAGAAGAATGAAAGACTGTGGGGTTTGCTGAGTGAGTGTTTCAGTGTGGGATTAATCACTCCAAATCAGATGATGAAGGGTTTTGGGAGACTGGCAGAATCACTTGAAGACTTGGCTTTGGATGTGCCTGATGCTGAACAACAATTTGCCCATTATGTTGAACGGGCTAAAGCTGCAGGCTGGTTGGATATGTCATTCTCCGGTTGCAACTAAATGCATCATTGGTGAATGGCTCCTGTTCATGAGACTGGAATTTAAGGTTTTGGGCAATTATATTTAGCCCCTCTCTAACCTTACATCTCTTGAAGTGTCCAGTTGCTGGACCATGTTTTGCACTGTCTTCCCACTTTTACATAATTGACCCCTGATGCGAGACACCATAAACTTAATGGTTCTAAAGGGTATTCTCTTTAGAAAAGTTGCTATAAGTTTGATTGTTTATGACTAAGAAGATCATCAAATAGTTTGAAATTTAAAACGAATATTTTCATGAAAAATGAAAGGGTCTCAGGATTTGCAGTTCTTTTGGTACTTGCTATGAAGAGCAGGCTTGAATTTGCTGAAGATAAAGGCAGTGATGAACTGTGACAGTATCTCAGGGCTTTCTGTCAATTGAAAGTCATTGTAATCTTGGACTGTTACTTGTGCTGATCTTCCTTATCAGTTACTTGCTGTTGTATTAGTCTTTCCACTTACAAATAAATATTTGGGTTGAAACGAACTGAAATTGTAAAATTTTCATTCAGTTAATTGCTAAAGTTGTTCAACAACAGCTGCCATAACTTTTATCTTGCATTGAGAACATATGTTGTCTCTTATCTCTTCAGAGTGATCTGTTCCTCTGGGATTATTTATAATTAATGGACTTCACAAAAAAGCTTTGGATGGGTCTGGATAGAACATTGACAGGGCTGAACTTGGATATCTCCAATGCCAAGTTGTATGAACCTCTTTCTACTCTGATTACCCAAAAATATATAGTAGACTGGAATCAAGTTTTTGATCTAAATAATTTGTTATGTGAAATCTCTTCATAAGAGCAGGAAATAATTATTGACTTCACATAAGAACAAGGAAGCTGGAAACTGTTTTTATTGAAATCCTTTATCTCTAGTTTTTTCTATAAATTTTTGAGAAGGAAATTTATTAGAAGGAAGAAAAGAGAGGACATAAAATTACGAAATCTAGCTCATGTTCTTGCAGCAAGATTTCTTCTTATTACTACTTTTGTTTGTCTCTAAGTTGGAATTATCTTTCTGTCACATATTTACTACATAAATCGAGGTTAGAAAAGCTTAATTATACATTTGGCATTTTCTCTCTCTAGAACATAAAAAAACAAGGCTGGAGGAAGGATCCCACACTGCCAAATGAAAGAAAATTACAAGAAACATCAAGTTCTATGCAGAATGTTGATCATTCAAGGACATTATAGCAAGTAGTCGTTATTGTTTCCATTCTTCCCTTTTCGCTCATTATCCATAAATGAACAAGGCAAGTAGATTTTCTCATGCTAATATTGATTCTGCTACATTTTGTGTGCCCATGCATTGCTTATCCTTTTGGCAACTCACCTGCCCTCTCTTCTTCTTTTCTCACTGTGTGAAACTTGTCATAGCTTCGTTTTTCAGTTGTGTTGAAGTTTTGAAGTTGAAGTCAGTTGTAAGTGCACTTATTATTGTTGTAGCTGGATATCAGTTCCAGGAGATCACACAACATGGGCCTTTGCTAGGGATTTGTGATGAGACTGAATACCATTACAAAGAAGGATGTCTGCTACTTGAGTTGTACCCTGTAATGTTATAGAGTCAATACTCAGGTCATAAGTACAACCCAAAAGAATGGATAACACAGAAAGAATGAGCCCTGAGGCATATACCAAGGTTGTAAATCAGTATAATCTATTATACTGTTCTTTTTCTATTATCTGGGAAACAGAAAGGGGTTTAACTTGAAGATTTATTTTATAGTGTCATTCTTTTGGGAAGCATTTCTTTGTTTTATAAGTGATTTTGTGATAAATGGATACATTCTATAAATAATCACATAAAAAAATGAGGAAGTGATTTTAAGGATAAGAAGTGTAAACTTTTTCTTTTCTTTTTTTAAATCAGGAAAGTAGTATCCACTAAAAGAACATAAACATTCAACCTCAAAACAAATGACAACTATAACACTATATGGTGGAGAAGCAGAATTTTTATGGTCATAAAGCAACTGGAAGAGAAAAAAAATATCAAACTTGTTTCAATTGCCATTATAAGTAGAGTTGCTCCATATAATCATCTTTTCACAATCATCACAGATAACTGATACAGACATGCAATCTCCATTATATGTCTTCGCCTTTTATGTAAGGGATTTGGCGATTACAGTACTCTCTGATTGCTTGATCTTTCCTCTATAGAGCTTCCTTATTCATGGAGTACCTTTGTAAAGATTGATCATATACAATTTCCTATGTAGGGATTCATCATTTGTCTCTGATCCATTATTTTGAAACTGGATTGCTATTGCTGGTCAAACCTAGTTTAGTTATAAGAATCCACCTTTGTAGATCCTGAATTTCTCAGTTCACATAACCCATCCTATATTCATGGATTTAGCTTTTAAGAACTAGTGCTTTGCAGGCATGTTACCTGGGCTGTAACCTTCTCTCACTGTGTTTACTACACAAAGATTGTTTCAAATTGTAGCTTTTTCTGTGATCAACAGAACAACCACTATGCTAAAAAACGCAGGCAAGAACAATATTCTTAGATGTGTTAAGCTGCCAATCTTCGAAAAGAAAAGGGATTTTCTTATTAATAACTCTTAAGAGGTCAAATAATTTGAAAATCTTATTTTTTAAGAGGGGATTTCCCATGATGCCCAAGAACTGTGTCTGAAAAATCCCATTACCAGTTTTGGAGGAGAGAGAGAATGTGGGGCCTCAATTATTGTGAGAGGATGTGCGAATAAATCCACACGAGGTTGGTATGTGGATCACCTTCTCCTTATTTTTAACATTTTTAGTATAACATTTTAAGTGAAAGTAAAATCTGTCATTTCACATGTCTACTTGAAGCACGCTATAAGCAGATTGGGAATCAGCAATTCAGCATTGACCATTCCTACCGATTCATTGGGTTTTACCGAATTTTTGACCGATTAGTATCGGGAATCGTCCCTGAACGATTATATGCCGATTCTGAATTTTAAAACCCTGGGAGTAGAACCACGGATGGCACTACTCATGCCTCGTTCTACTCTACATCGGTGTCTTCGCTGCCTGGAACGGAGGAAAGAGAGAGAAAGCAGAGAATGGAGAACGACAGCGAAAGAGAAGAGATAGAGGAGAGCTCCAAAAGCGGCCATGGATCTTCAAAGCCTAATAATTCCGTCAAGACCAAAGTTCCAGAGGTGGAAATCCACCTCTTTCGAGAAGGCAAAGGCCCCATCGATGTCTTCAAATCCAGCCTAGGAGGTTGGGATCAGAACCAGTTGGAGGTCGCCGACATTCTTGAGAAATATGGTTTCAAATCGATTTTTGCCTTCAATCCTGAATCGGGAAGAGGCGTTTCTATCCGTTTCAATTCTCGAAATGGAAGATCCATTCTCCCTTACACAGATGGATCCGTGATCTTCATAGATGGAGAGCCAAAGGTACTTTACTACTATTTCCGTAATTTGCTTTCTTTCGATTGTTATCAATATCTATCTTGAATCTCGATTATTGTATATTTACTTTCCTACAAATTAGAAGATCGAGGCTCTGCGTTATATAAAAATCAATAAGCCCTTTTGTTTTGATTACACACATAACCATGGAGATTATTTTTTATTTTGAATATTGATAGATGCTTTCTCAAATTTATTAGCGTCAGTTTGAAATAAATCCGGAAAATCAGCGGATAGCTTTAAACTAATCTCATGATTCCATGGCGTTGCCAATCAAATTATGAGAAAGCACTTTACTTCATTAAGATCTCAATTGCCGAAGCTTAAAGACTTAAAACGGCTTCCTATAAAATATAGCAGCAAGTATCTTATATTGCTCTTCTTGCACAGGAGGATAGGGAAGCATGTGTAGAAAGTAGAATCTGAATTTTTACCATTTGTTATTTTTGGATAGCTAGATTACAGAATAAGAGCATCAATATGTTTCCTTTTGCTAAATCTATATTTGGGCAGGAAGTGTCAATATTTACTTCAGTGACATCCATAACCTGCATAGGAAAACCAGATTAAGTAAATAGAATTAAGTCTTATTGATTGGTTATGACTCATAGTTTAAGAATTTCTACTCTCATTGAAAGATTAATTTCTGTATGGGAGATTGATTAGAACATAGGAATTACATTTCATGTGATTTAAGTTGTTTTTCTAGTGATTTAGATATCTGGAAACATTGAAATTATTGGGTTTCCCCCGTCCTCTTTTTTCTGTTTGGGGGGTAAAGATTGACTATTAGGGTTTCCCTATTCAAATACCATTATTGATTTTTCCCCTGGTATTATTCACTCAATTGTCTTCTATCAGAAGCTACTTTTTCAACGTGCTGATCAAGAGCTTCCAAAACAACACACAACTTTGAAGATAATGGGCTACCAATCTGTGCGCCTTATGTGTTAATGGGGTGCCAGAGGAGGGGGGGGGGTGGGGTGGGGTGGGGTGGGGTGGGAGGGCTTGACTATTACGGTTCCCCTATGCAAATGCCATTATTGATTTTTTCCCCTGATGAAAATTCACTCTATTGTCTTTGATAAGATGCAACTTTTTCAACTGGCTGATCAAGAGCTTCCAAAACAACCCACAACATTGAGATAATGTGCTACCAATCTGTGCGCCTTATATGTGTGCGGAGTGCCAGAGTGGGGATTGGATTAGAATAGGATTAGCATTTAGATTTCTGAAATTGCATCCAATTCATGCCAGCTGGAGCTGGTTCGATTTATTGAAATCGTTAAGCAACATTCCAACCTTAATCACTTTGACATTTCTCCACCCAACTAATATGCAGGTTAGGTTAGGCTTGACACCCATTATTCAAATGGAAACAATTTGATATGACCAGTCCATTGTCACTAATATCAATAAAGTGCCTTCTTTAGAATCTCACCTTCATTATGAGGAATAAGTTCTCAACAAATGAAGACATTTTGTTTAATTGTGAAACAATCTGATGTATTTCTGGAAACTTATGCTTTAATTGACCCCATTCAAAAAATTCATCCATGTTTAACTGATATGATGTTTGTTACCATAATGATCTCCTTCTTGAGTTTTGGATAAGTTATTTCTGGAGTAAGAATGATTTTTGCATTCTTTTCACGTAAATGAAGTATATATCTGACTCAGTTATATTCACTGATTACAGGACTCACTGGTCAAACCTATAACCAAGATCGCGGCGGGGATAGCTTTAACGACCTTTTTAATAGTAATCCTTTTCAAGGAAACTCCTGACTGGATGAAGAGATTTAACATAACAGGTGGGACCTTCCCTCCATGGGTTCTGGCTTGTGCAGTTATAGTTTTCACTCGACTGAGGAAGAGAACTAGGGACATGTTGAAAAGGTATGGCTGGTGAATAGATGTCATTTGCACTTTTCTGTGATCTGTTTTATTCATGTTCCCAATGGGAGAGCCATACACAGATAAACGGTGTAGCATGAGACGCTTCATACTAAAACTTTAGTTAATTGTTCAATTGGTGGTCTGTTTTCTGGCCCTTTCTTCTGATATTTGTATACAAAACTGTATCCTGTCTCTTGAAATAATGACAGGATGAAACAACACTTATTAATAAGCAGTCAATCCTACTAATTCTTTGCACACCAAAAAAAAAAAAGTCCTACTAATTCTGTGCGCCTTTGGCAACTTTGATGAAGACATCTTCCAACGTGGTGTCGGTTAAACCCCATGCTTGTACAATGAAATTCTTCTTTGCATTCTCAATTGCTCTGAAAACGTGTGCAATTTCGACATCTTGCTTTGGTAATTCGAACTTCTGTGTGCCTGATATATGATATATCCTTTTTGCGTCCGGAGAGAGCCTGTGTACCATTTCCTTTACATCTTCTTCATGAGCAGAAGAGGTTGTCACTGTTAAGATATAGATCCCTCCATATCTAGCTTTTAACTGTCATTGCATGCAAATATATTAGCATTTTCCTGAAAGTTAATATGATATCTCCGCATGTAGTAAATCAGTATCAAGGTATTCTCACAAATTTTATATGATTTTAAGGTTATGAAGATAGGAAGTGGCTTAATAGAAATGAAGGAAATGGTTTAGGTTTCAAGTATCAAGGTATTCTGTTCTTCCATTAACAGATTTCCAATATAATTTTGGAGAGAAGGCTCTCACAATCTGTTTCCTCCCCCTCTCATTAAATATGTGGTCTCTCTTTCTCTCTCGTTAAATATACTGTTTCATTCCCAGTTATTGGCTTGGCTTATAAGTTGTACATATGGCTGTATGTGACACTGTTTAAAAGGTAGGAAAGTTCACCTCATTCGGGTTAGCAATGCACCGAAGACTGCCATCGACAAAAATTCCTATCCTGTTGCATAGAGCCTCTGCCTCTTCCATTGAATGTGCTGAAACCATTAATTGAAGCTTATTAACATCAATTCTTAGACACGAAAGAGAGAAGTAAATTGAACTGTTATTTATGGGGGAATAAAAGCATCTTACTTGTGAGAATGATTGCTTTCCCTTGCTTTGCTTTTTTTATTACTTTCCACAAGCTGTCTCTAGAAGCTGGATCTAGTCCTGTGCTAGGCTCATCCAGATAGACAACCTAGTAATGAGATAAAGCAGGTTTACTTGTCAAATTTCAGTAATATCTTCAGGGCAAGAGAACTCTGCCAGTCTGCGTAGGAAACACCAGACCGGCGAGCCAATAAGAGGGTGCACAGGAGCATATTCACCACAAGTCAAGGGAGGGCAGCAATCTTTTTGCATTCTGTACAGTCTGCACATTTCCTGTGCCTGACTGGCAGAGTTCTTTTTCTCCATCTTCAGGGGGGAAATGTTTTCTTTCTGGGATTGTGGCCTCTGCACTAGTGCCCAGCCAATGAGAGCACATGCTCAGGCATGGATCAGGAGGGGTGCAGTGATCATTTCGGACTCCTTGTGTCTGGGTCAAGGGGCACGTTCCCGGAGAGAAAACACGTCCCTTATCTTGAGAGCATAAGATTGTGTCCATCGTCACTGTCTGGCCCAACCACACCAAAAGATGCATCTACTGAGGGGAGGAACCGTCCCAGTACATAAACCCAAGACCTTCTCTTTATGTGAGAGACGTAGGATTATTGGAGAGGGAAGGTCTTCCGGTAAGGTGGTCAATATCATTAAATTATGATCTATTCTTCTTGTTTGCTCTCACCATGAGGAAGAAGTATCAGGGTTCATAAAGCTTAGATGACTTTGTCTGGACTCTATACCTTAGGATTTCCAAGCACTGAAATGGCAACACTAAGCCTCCTTTTCATGCCGCCACTAAATTTTCCTGCTTGCTTATCAGCAACGGTAAATAAATTTACACCCCTTAATGATTCTTCCACAGCCTGTGATAATGAACAAAGGGAAAATCATGTTAGCACAAGGCAATTTATAACACATAGTTGTCACGGCGTTTAAACAACCTTAGGTATTGGAGGATGCCTAGACGTAAGGCAACCAAGGCGCCTGGATGCCACGGAGATGTCAGCCTTAACAACTATGCCCTTACGTTCTCACTGGATATTATTTAGTCCTCTCTGCGAGGTCTTGGAAGGGGCCACTGCTTTGCTTAAAGCAATGGTAAAAGGTTTGGATTGCCAGAGCAAATGCCAAAAGTTAGGACCAACTCCAAACTCAACCCTCTCGAGACCCGCATAGAAACCTAGTAACAACCTAAAGCACCTGAATGCCAAGAACAGTTGAGCAGATTAAGAAGCCAATTAGGCAGGTTTCTTTGTACAGAAAGGGGAAGCCAAAAGAAAAAAAATAAATAAATATAAACACAAGGATGAAAAATGGATTTTCTCTTACGTGCGTTAATTCATCGCCAGTAAGGTTCTTCAGTCGACCATAAAACAGTAGGTGCTCTCGCGGAGTTAACATTTCCCAGAGCAAGCTGCATTGGATTTTTACCAGTTATGGAATGGCAGCAAGAATCTATGAAGCAAAGTTAAAACTCTCATCTATTTCAACCAATACATGATCTGAAAATTCCTAATATAACCATTTCTTACTCATGCTGTGGACAGACACCCATGCTACAATACACTTTATCCATTTCATTCCTTAAATCAAACCCACTAACAAAAGCATTACCAGCAGTGGGAGTTGTAAGACCAATCATCTGCAAACAACCATAAGACATATTTACAAGGGTAAGTTTAACATCAGATAACATGACTCTGGACCTCTAAATTCTAAAACCATAAAAAATTTGGTGTTTATCAGTTTTCTCACAACTAACCATACTGATGAAAGAAGTTTTTCCTGCACCATTTGGACCAAGCATACCAAGGCATTCTCCTTCAGGCAAAGCAAGAGAGATTTCTTTTACTGCAACTTTCTCAGGGTTTCCATCTCTACTAGGATATACCTTTTGGAGTTTGTCAACAATCATAGGATAGCTCTTATAAGGCTCCTGCATTAGCTTCTCAACTACTTCCCTCTGCAAATGAAAGTGAATGTGAAACAACAAAATGAACATATTAAAAAGGTAGACTGACGACGCCTGAGATAAAAATTTACCTCATGATAGACATCATTCTTTTCCATATTGACAAGCACATCGAACCCTTTTCTATGTGGGTCGTCTAGAGGAGTACATGAACAGGTATTAAATTTGCGACTCAGGAACCATAATGGGTGTTTCTTGACTCCACTGCCGACTGAGACAACTTGATCCAAGTAATATGCTAACAAAAGCAGTACTATCCATTCAATGGTCATGATAATTATCACCGATTGCAATCCGCTCTCACGCAAATCCTTCCAACTCATTCCAACGCCTCCGGCTAATTGAGCATCAAAGGAATATTGTCCAAACTCATGTAGCCCGCGGAATAAAGCAAAAGGAGGAAACACCTCCAAAAGTAGAATGAGGGATTCTGCAAAAATAGTTGTTAAATTGGCTAACATACACCAATATTCATACTCTATTAGTGGTTATGGCCTACCCATCATGTGTCAAGTTCTGGTTGGAAGGATTCTTTTAATTCTCATTAAAATTATGGGTTGAGCATCTAGAGATGAGAGCAAGAGCTGAATACTCAACCTCTGCACAACCTGTTCATTCACCGGTATCACAATGTATGTTCTTCAAGTTTTGTCTGTTAAGTTCTTGTTTGTTTGGGGATACAATACTCTGTTTCTGTTATGCAGCCAGCTCTATAGTAATCTTACAGTAATATATTTTATTATCTGTAGTGGTTAGTTGGGTTTGGTATTCATGTCAGGACTTGCTACTAATCCCAGCCTGTCATATTTGTATTGCAGTTTGAAGAGGGCTCAGATTCACCATTAATGGATCCCACCAGGGTGATTTATAGGTTTAGAATCAGGCTACCACACTGTTATCAAATATATAAACAATCAAAAGATTGCAAAAGGAAGCAGTCACTTTACCATGGGTGGATGATTTGACCATATTCACAAAAAGAAAGGATCCCAGAAGTGCAGAGCCAAACACGAATAAGAATCCAAACACTGCCATTCGTAAATTATCAGTCAACTAAGGAGGAAATGGAAGTCATTCTGAATTATATGAAATTGTTTATCATCCAGGATCATCATGTAAATTTTTAATTATTCAAACCTGCAGCAGTCTTTAAATCTGAAAAAAATGTGGCTATAAGAAACGTAAGTGCAATCTGTAGGTTCATATAGACGAAGTAGAAGACAAACTGAATGCCATAGCTGTTCATTGTGAAGGATTTTAAGTCTGTAAAATGAGGATCGTTTTGGTTAGATATGTTTCCGAGGAAGGATAAATATGAGGAGAAATGTTTTGAACCAGTTTTTGGCATTGAATTTACCTACAAGTGTGGCAAACAATATAAACAATATTGTGTAGACAGTCGATATAATGAGAAAGTAGGAGTAAGTAATTAACCAGTAAGAACCATCCCCGAGTCCATGCATCTTCATCATGATCCTTAGTTTATTCTCCTTTTCATAAACTAGGTTATTCAACATAACCTGCATCATTGTTAACCAAGAAGCTTTATTGTATAGCTCATTTTATGAACAAGGAATTTATTTTCTGGAAAGCTCATGTAGCTAGCTTATCACATAGTATATAAAAACTGAAAGTCTGAAGCCATTGAATGTTCAAAAGAACATTAAGATTATAGTTTCCGGTAAATACCGGAATAAGTAACTGAAAGATCCATGCATAGAACAGTGGTCCGGCAAGAGCAGAAATATCCAACTTCGGTGTTACTGATAGAGGTTTAGGCATCTCTGAAATGAACTCGAGAATCACCTTTGACTTGGTACCTCTCAAGAATTGGAGGTAGGAATTTGAGGCCTACATAGTCATTTGAGTGTCATCAGTATTAGAGTGGCAGAATAACCAACATAAGAAATGTCAAAAGATTAATCTTTAAGAGAAGATAGAGTGGCAGATTTGAGGTATTGGAGTAAAGGGAAGATCGAATCTTCAAGAAATCAAACAGTCTCTTTATTGCATTTCAAGTTTTCATGCATCCATATAACTCTTTAATCATCCAAATTCAAGAGTCTGTGCTACTCAAGCTTAAACACCTCTGCATCTAAGCCTACCATATTCAAAGCCTTCTGAATATGTGTCATGTTAACCGGTGAGGTACCCACTTCAGAACTGTCATCTGTGTGAGTTGGATTATACCAGACTGTTGTGTTGAAGTTATGATTGTTTGTGTTCAGGAAATCAAATACTGCAACAGAAGAAAAAAAAAAAAGTTCATCAATCAACAAAGATGAAGACTGTTTTGATGTTCATGATCAAGCCTGTATATGCATCCAACCTCCTAGAATCTCATTTGTCAGCTTATTTTTGGATTTGTTCCGAAAGTTATCCACTACCTCAGTAGTAATAAGGGAAGAATTACTTCGCCATAGTTGTTCAGCTTGCAAGCATCCTAATTCTGGACCAAACCCGGGGAAAAAGCATTAGAACACATCATGTGATCTTACTGAGAAGGAATTTTTATAAATATCTGGAATTTAAACAGAGTTTAGTACTTTGAGGGATACGCATTCTGCCAAGTTCACCAGTTGGAAGTACAAGGTCACTTTTGGGTAAGCAATCTGCTTGAACTGTCACTAAAGGTGTGTTCTGAAAGAATGCCATATCAAAACCATTTGTCTTTGAAGCCCCCGTATCACTTGCCTGAGGATTGAAGAAACAATTAGTTGATATATATATATATATATATATAGAGAGAGAGAGAGAGAGAGAGAGAGAGAGAGAGAGACTTACTAGAAGTATATCCTCTGCAATTCTCAGTCGATCTTCTTTGAATAAGGAAGCTGAGTATTTGTTTGGTGGGAAAAGATTCCTCGCCAATCCTGGTTTATTTTTAAAGATAAATGTAATTCTTTCTTGTAAGATCCTTACATATCAACCAACAAAAATGCATGAAACATCATGATGAAAACATTGACTAATTAATGGGAATGTCTGAATGACACCTCAACATCTGTATATTCTTTTAATTGTTTCTTGTCTTATTTTCAAAAGTCCTTTAAGATAAAAGCATAAAAGAGTTTTCAAAAATAAGTTGAAAGTGACATATCATTTCGTTGCTATCAAATGTGTCATTTTTATTTCGAGCACATATGAAATGACACAATTACCCTCATTGAAAAAAAAATAGTGCATTATCTGAAAACTTGAGGGGTGTTAATAAAAAAATCCTTTAATTATAATAGTATAAGTGGATGCTTTTTTCAGAAATCAGATTAGGATCTTTTGTGAATGCTTGAACCCATATCTTTGGTGTAGGTTAGTGCATACAAACCTCAACAGATTTATGGACCTCTGCAGGTATATGGTCTTCCTTTCTCTTTCACAGTAGTTTCAAAAGAGATTAAAAAACATATTTTTTGGACAACTATAGAGGATTCATCAAATGTGAGGGAGAGCCTTGTTAATTTAATTTGCAGGGATTTTGCAGATTTTTTTTCTTCTTTTGAATGAAACTTGGAAGGTTTGACCAAGACACAACTACAGTATAGAGAAGAGGTAGAGAGGATATAGAAACGCAATCCTAAAAGCGATGCAGAAGATAATGGAAAAAAAAAGAACAAACAATGCACACAAGTTTATGAGGTTCGGCAAGATTGCCTATATCCTTGTTATCAATGTAGAATAGGGTTACAGTGCTCGTCCTCATACCTCTCAAAATTCCTTACAGAGAAAGTAACTCGTTACAAATATATAAACCCTAAGAGTGGCAATACTCGCTGGATTAAACTGCCATGAATACAAAACATCGTACACCAACAAAGGAAACCATACTCCACAAACATGAGTTTTCCATCATATGAAACATTAGAACATTATTAATAATCAGTTAACAGAGCTTTTATGATGTTTACTTAGCTAAAACTTTAAAATGAAAAATGGTAACCCTGCAATAGATTTCTTTCAACCTGGTCTGATAACTAAGAAATGAGTTGCACTTGTGCTTACCCTTTCCTAATGTCATGTTAGCACCAGTAAGCAGCATTTGTGCAGGACATGATTCAAACTTCTTGCATCTTTTCTGTAACCCTTCAGGTAATTGGAACAGAGGTGGCCATCTTCTTGGTTTTATTACGGGACAGATATTCATGTTGTTCATGCTCTGCACGATCCTGTTTATACATTCCATATTGCATTTCTCTGTAATTTTCTCTGGGGTGGAGCAATCACATTGACACATTGACATAGCACCCAGCTTATCTGAAAATGAATTAATAACCCTCTGGATTTGGGAAAGCAGAATACACATAATGATTGGGAATGCCAGAAGTTTCAATATCATCCCTAAATTGCGTTTCTGTGAGATGGAAATCACAACAATCAATCCATTTAAACCAAAACAACACAAAAAGTTGAAAATTTTAAAGTAAAAAAAGGGGGAAATCTAACCTGGTAACACAAGTTTTTCCTCAACAGAGCATTAGCCTGTTTCTGGAAACTCACAGATTCCACCATTTTGTTCTTTCTTTACTTCTAGACCTTCTGAATTCTTGAATTACCTGATAGATTTAAGCAACACAAACAGAATTTCTGTGTCCCAATTTAAACAAGAAATATACAGAGATGCAAATGGAGATTTAATTAATGTAAAACATTTGAAGGGTTCTTTTCAATCTTTAGATGTTACCAGTTCCCTTGAAAGGTGGTTGTGGGTATTACCTGTTTCTCTTTGAATCTTCTTTGGCATTCTATTCGCTTCGTTGCTCTGATGATGACATGACAGAGCTAATGAGATATTAAAAACTGGTTTCTCTTTCTCTTTCTTTTCTGTGTTGCAGGTTTTCTTAACTTGCATTTCATTATTCATCACAAAAATTAAACTTCCACCCACTTTCGATTAAAAACAGAAGCAGCTAAATTGACCTATATCTTGCATGTACCAACTGAAGTATGGTGAAACGGTTTTATAGGAGCTAGGAAGGGTCATGAGCGATAAGAGAGAGAGTGTTTAGTCAAATCATGATCGCCAAATAGATGGATAGCCATCCATCCATATCAAGAGGAGAGAGAGAGAGAATGATGCAATGGATAGTTGAAATCCAAGTTTAAATTCGTATTCGTATTCATTTAGGGGAATTTGTATCCAGTGTCTTAAAAAAAACATTCATATCCAATCAATGGGTATCAAGATTAAAATCCAAATTATCTGAAAAATCTAATCTAATTAAATAAACAATTAATGATTTTGAAGGTTCTTCAAATTTAAACAAGTTCTAAAGAAATAGAAAAAGAGCTAAGACAATTTAGAAAGATGAATCAAAGAAAATTGTATTCTGGACTACACAAGTCAAAGAATAAATGGATGATTGAAAATCCAAATTCAATCTATAGTTGGATGCAATCACATCCGATTTGAATTCAATTAGTATCCGATCCGTTTTCATCCCTAGACAACCATTCATGTGGTTAAAAAAATTTGTTCATTTTGGTTTTATAAATTGAAATTTTATTTGATTCGATTTTAGTTTTAAGCTAACAATAGTTGGCTTGAACCAAATTGAATGAATTGTAAACCGAACAAGAACTGAATCAAAACCATACTAAACCCTGAAAGGTTAAAACACAAGTTCTAAAATTTAATTTTGCACTTTCTCTTCCACCTGTCTTTGACTATCTACTCTCCTCTTTTGTAGTTATACACTTTTACTCGTTTCTTAATTTTCAGCTTTGTTTCTTCAAGGCCAACAGGAAACATTATTGAGTTTCATAAAAATCAAAGAAATGAACTAAATTATTGAGGCTTTACACGAACCGAATGAAACCGAATTCAATTTGCAAGTTGCAGAAGCATAAGCAGATGGGAAGAAGAGGGGGATTGCGCCCAGGTTGCAGAAGCAAAAACACAGGAAGTAGAGTCAAGAGTCTTAAAAACAAAAAGGGTATTTGGAGTCTGTCAGACAACCATTCGACCACCCCATGACTGGAACCAACCATGGGAACGATCCTCTACGGTTTGATAAGTTTGAACCAAACTCATCAGGACTGTTAATCACGCTCTGATCGAACAGCCATATCTCATCAACCAGACTTATGTTCCTGTCTCCTTAGAACTCAAGGATACAGAGGTACGAGCCTATAGAACAGATCCTGTTCAAGTAAGGTCGTGCAAATCAGTGTTAAACACGTACTTAATAATTGAATTTTTCTCTCCTATATTATCGATGTGGGATTTACTTTCGAAGGAGGAAAAATATTAAAATATTAGGAGTTGCTGGGAAGCCCTTGTCTTGTCTCCATTATCAGGCCAGGTTTCCATCCTTTGCTCATCCGTGTTCAGGCAAGTCACCTCACCTCACCTCATTCACAAGGCAGGATTTAACCCAAAAATTTCCTAAAGGCTGTATAGCAAAGGGAGCCTATGCTCATATTTGTGGGGAAAATGGAGGGAGAGAAATTATGTGATCATTTATTGTTCTAACCTGTCTTTGATTTTCCAAATCAATTTCTTTCAAACTCTAGCAAATTGAATGGTGCTGATCCATGTTCCCACCATTGATTGTTAATCCCATTAGGTTTCTCTGTAGGATAGAGTTTCAAAGATAAATATCGTAACCGGTTTACCTTCGCATGCAAACATAAAACAAGGTTTTAAAATTCAGAATTAGGCATTGGATCAGCCCCTCCATCCAATTCTGATTCATGCTCATTGGAAATCAGTCAGAACTCAGAAATCAACCGGACTTGAGCAAAATGGAAACGAAGAGGATGGGTCTCTTCAGATATTAGATGTTTAGAGTTTATATGGCAAGAAAAATGTAGATTTGGCCAACACAAGAAATAATTTTCTTCAAGAAATTTTCTCAATACCAATCCGACTTTTTAAACAATGAAATAAAATGCCAGCCAAACTTTTTTTTTCCCTTTTTCCCTCTTGTAAAAACACACAACTCTTTAACATTGAAGGCCAATCTAATTTCAAAAGGAAGCTCAATGGTTGCCTAGTAAGACACAGTTTCAATGTCAAATTTGAATCAGGTACTTATTGTTGGCCATAATCAGGAAGTCATATACCCTAATTTAGTAAAGAATTGAACAATTTTAATGGCTCACTCTCAGCTTGAGTAAAATCAACCACTATACATTCAACCAAAATATAATCAGGAACAACCCCCCCCCCCCTTTCTAAAAAAAGGAACAGTAAAAAAAGAAAATTAACAAAGAAATGGGGAAAGTTACAAGCATATTGCAGAAGAGAGGAATCAAAAACCCATACAATATAGTTTCACATCTGTTTCCTTCCAATGTTGCCAGATAAATTTCACTTGGAAGTCTCATGTTTGAGGGTGCATCCTTCAGAGGAACTAAGAAATCAGACATTAATATCCATACGCTTTGATCTGGTTTTGCCAATTTCTGGGGAGCCATTTTGCATAAATCTTGGGAGGCTGTAATTCTCAGTCACAGACACTGGCTGTTGAGGATAAAGTGTGGGAGGTGGAGTAAGGTTGCGTTGAGCCGGAAGGGGAGGGAGTGCATTGTATTTGAACGCCTCACCACTGAAACTGCAATCAATGGCAATGAAATGACAGTCAATTGAAATGTCAACCTAATTTTACTTTTGCAGGAGAGAACAAAAGATAAAAGTGCAATGAAATTTCTTAATATGATGCATTTTGACGAGGCAGGAGTGAATCCTATGGAGAAAAATTAAAAACTAATTTCTTCTCAAAATCAACATATACAGGATGCAATTAATGAGCAGTTAGCAGCTAACCAGGATTTCTTTAAATCTCTCAGAGATTAAAAAAATATTTAACAAATTACTTTAAAAAGAAAGAAGGCACATAGGTGATTCATTCTGCAGAAGTATTACTTAACGATTTTTTTTTATTTTTTTTGATAAGTTAAAAGCACTTTTTAGGTATAACCTCATTGGAGCAACTATGATTTTGCTGCAAGTTCCTTTCTAAGAAATGTAAGTTGGGAAAGAGAAAAATATGATGTTAAGAAGCAAAAATATGTCCAGAAGAACATTAAGAAAGAATTTTCTGTTAATTTTCTTCTAAGAAATTTAAGTTGGGTAAGAGAAAAGAGATGCTACAGAAAAAAATCAATGTCTGTTACTTGTCAGCTTGTATAAGATAATTCGAAATGATATTGAAGCAAAAATAACGTTTAAGATGTAAAGTAGACCTTAGATTCTGTTTGAATTGATCATCATCACTCGAAATTTCTCCTGAGAAATGGAAGGGTCTCTGAGCTGGTATAGTTGACCATGGACTTGATGTAGATAAGTCTTCCGAAAAATATCTTCTCCTGATCAACTGAAATGATTGATCCAAATAATGTGACTTGGTGATAACCTAACAAGAACATAATTACGATTGGTAAAGGCAAAGGCAAGCACATACCATACGGAAAAACTTCATCAGGGCTTCCTTGTCATATCTTGCTTCTTTGGCAGCCTACAGATGTTAAACAGAAATTGGCAGTCACATACATAACCAACAAAATCAGAAACAATATGATAAAGAAATTGATCAACTATCAACTTACAGATTCAATGATAAAAGTAAAAAATTGTTTCATGCTGTTTAGAGCAACCAAATTTGGAATAGCATTCTGTCTACCCATTTGCACTTGAGAACAAAGGTTTAGAATTCTGTCAGAATTAATAATGCAAGAAGTCCTAGCTCAGCTGATGAATGGACCAAACTTTCAGTTTTTGCTTTCTAATTAGAATAACGCTAGTTAAGGTCGAAGGAGCTCGAGAGTATTTCACAGCACCCCCGTCAGCGAGAGGAATTCTCCATAGAGCAGCAGGGTGCATTAAATGATTAATCCCTCACTCACTTTTCCCACAAGGAAAAAATCTGCATTTGGGCACAATCATCGGGCAAGGCATCTCAGCATTAGCGGTATCTGCTCCTTGTGCAGAACAGAATGCCCGGAAGTGACACAGAGAAAGTTACCAGGTTATTTCACATGACAAACTCTCTTCGTCCTATCTCGAGGCTCATGCTAGGAATAGAGCCTTAAAGTCCTCTAAAAAGTGATGAATTATTCTCCTTTGATATTCTTAATACCACAACTCAAACTCAAAACCACGTTCAGAACTTAATTTTGTTTTCAATTTGAACCAAGGTTCGACTCTAGATATGAGAAAATAGAAGAACCATGGCCCTTTAGGTGACATGCATAATGTGAGAAATCAGCAATCACCACAATGAACAGATGACCATTCTTGTCGAGCACCACTAGATTTCCTTTTTCTGCTGAATATTGAGTTCTATCAAAAACATGACAGCACAACTATAACCAAAGTACAGACAACAGGGTGGTCCCACTAGAAACCCAAGCAACTGATGAGAACCTGAGCATAGCAGGCCCACATTATGGTAATACACATTGAATCCATGTATACTCTCTCCATTTCAGTACCTCAACCTAGATCATTCATCCTCAACCCCAAGGAGCACTTAAACACCACAAGGCTGATAAGACTCGAAAGTATATTATGAAAAAAGAATTACTTACAGCAAAAAGGCTCCCACTGCCCGGAAAGCTTTCTGTCAGAGGAAGTTCCTCACTTGATGGAAGGAAACCCTGCTTCTCAACCCACTGGCGAGCAACATCAACAAGATTGCCACTGCTTCCTCTAATTCCTTCCTTTGCAGCAATATCTGCTTTGTTACCAACAACAATATACGGGACAGGAAGGCCACCAGGCCCACCGGACCCTAGAGGAGCAGAGAATGTTCCAGTTGTTGCTATCTCTGCTGCCCACTTCTGTAAGTTTGTTTTTGTCCTTCTTTGGGAGAGATCATAAACAAAAATAACACCTGATGATATCAAGTAGAAAAGAAACTGTAAATTACAATTTTACAGAGCATCAAATAATCAAGGGTGGATAGGTATTAAGAAGTTGGAAAGCAACGTCGAACAATCTATTCGTTGCCACTTATGTGAAAGAAACAGTTTTGTTTTCGGAGGGGGAGGTTATATCCCCCATCAAATGTCCCATTAGGAAACCCTACTTCATCCAAACATGACCATACCTAGTGAACATAACCTTCTAAAACATCCACCATATTTAAATTTTCCATCTAAAGTAATGCATTAGTAATTTAACTGGCCTGGTTTGGGGCAGGAGATCTTCAAGCCAGGACCCAATAAATGTACCCCTTTCAACCTACCCTTCAAGCCTCATCAGGGAACGTGTATCAAATAACTGACATAGGAATTTGACTTCCTTTACTGATTAAGTATTGCCGAAATAATGTGCAACTACCGAAATGGTCTTATGTAAAAACGAAAAAGTTGATGACGGGTGTTATTCACTCTGTGATAGGCCACTGGTTCTTTCCTTACTTGTATGTAATAAGGTTTCAAATAACCATTCAAAAGATTACAGAAACAGTTCATTTATACTTTCAACATTGTATCATCCAACTGCAATGAAATTAGATTAGCACTTAGTCTTCACCATTGATTTGTGAATAGAAAAGTGAGCGGCAGTCCTTGTATCGCTCATGTCCTGAGATATCCCAAAGTTCAACAAAGAAATCACTCTCCGCATCACCTTTAATGCTATTAGAAGAGCTACTGGGACTTCCATAATTGGTATGCTGCATAACAGAAGCACAAGAAGCTTAGAGATTGACCATAACTCCTAATTGCCTCAAAGAAGATAAGAAATATTAACAGTCACCTTCACACCAACTGAACATCCAATTGTTTGAGGAGGATGACTGATGGAGGAACCTTTTAAAATGAGATGAACAAGTGAAGTTTTCCCCACACCTGCCAGCAAATTGAAGATAATAAAGTTCAATTCAAATGCTAAACAAATGACGTGGATACAAAATTAGGTACAAAATACAAATTGAAACAAGAAATGGCCCAAATCAGCAATCTAGTTACGAATTAAATCACTTCAGAGGAAAAACCAAACAGGTACTATATATTTAAAGTTAAGATACATATAGAGAGATATACGGAATATTTTAGTGGTATCCCAGCTTTCAAGATACATTATCCTGAAGGTTAATCCAGCATATTGTCTCAACAATTTGATCGGTCTTGCCCTTTAAATGATCAGAGAAGTTTAGGGCACGATCAGGGTAGTTCTGGCCTAAAACACCTCCTAGTTGGAATTATCTGCAGAGCACATCACAACCACCTTTATGCATATGATGAGTAGAGTTACTAGAGTAAGCAAAAGAACGCTATGCATCACAAATGTGATTGAGGACTCCTGGCAATCCTCTTCAGCTAATTATCACATATAGATCTCAAAATCTCTTTTTGTTATGAGTGTCAAGATTTTTATTTTTATTTTTAATTACAACTGATATCAGAGCCATAAATCACCATTATTTTGTCTTCCAGCAGACTCTAAAGCACTTTCAGCCATTCAACCCAAAGCAGACTCTAAATCATCCGTTAAAAAGTAGATGGAGAACTGGGATACTTTTCTGTCTGCCAAGAAAGAAAAAAAAGGTGATGGTTAATGGAGATTCGGCAAAAGTTATTGACCAGATAAGAGAATGTTCTAAGTAGTCTAGGCACTTTTCTGAACTCGTTAGATTGATTAATACCTCACTTCCCAGTCGAATTACTAGTTCCACTGGAAACCAAGGAGTGAATGAATTGGCTAAAGCAAGGGGTCCTACAGCCAAGATATGTTTAGGGATAGTGATGCAACACAAGGTCAGGTAGAAGGAATAAGGCCCCACCCAATCATGCCTGTATTTAGTCCCAAGGTTCAAGTTAAAACAAGGCCCATATGGGCAAAATTATGGTTCACCTTAAGGCCCATATTCTGCCCATAATATAGCTTGTACATCTAGAAATAGAATTTTGAGTGTGGACCCTATGCGATTACAGTGGAGAGGAAAATATCAAGAAGATTTGGTAGCTGGAATATTCTTTTGGCTGAAGATTTGATTAGATTTGACTAAATTTCTATTTCTTGTAATAGCCAACTTAGTAGTTTCTATTTCTTTATTATTTTTTTGTTTAAAGGAAAGATGTGCATAGTCTAGGTCTTGTCCCAAATATGACCTCAGATAGAGCCAATTGGAGGGCAAGGATTCATGTAGCCAACCCCATTTAGCTGATTTTTTTCTGACTCGCTGATGTGGTGTTTCTTTTTACTTTCACTTTTCTTATTTTTTTTTTACACGGATCCATGTAGCCAACTCCATTAAATTGGGATAAGACTGATTTTGTTGCTGTGTTCTTTTTTTTAAGCATTGTTCTGTTGTAATAGAGGATGGAATGCAATGAATGAGTTATTGGCTTATGCCTTAGTGTCTTGTAGTTATTTAGAACTTGTCGGTGGTAGTGATGCAGAGACAACCTTGTTGTGGTGAATCAACAGGTTCGGTATGGCGCTGGTTCCATTCCTGTAGGCCAGGTGGTGAAACTTTGGTCATATCCTTTTATTTCTTCTTTCATATGTCAAATAAGTGTCATAAATTCTGTTCTCAATACTGATTTGTCCCTACTGCAATCCTGTTGTGATTGATCTCCCACTGGTTCTTCCCTTGTTTGAAATTGATTCTGCATTAGACTGTCTTATGTGGTTTGGGGATTCATGGGGTTGCATGGTTCGGGGAAGCAAAACCATCGTTAATCCTTGAAATAACTCTTCAGATGTAATTGAATCATATGAACTTCTGCCACCCTGAGGGGGAGAAGGAAATATGAAAAATCAATCATTGCATCCTTAAAATAACACTTCCATATTTGCTGAATCATCTGAATTTGCTAGTATCATGATAATGATATTGTGTGTTGACAGTCAGGGCTTTGTAGTTGCTATTATTGGCTTTCCCTCCCTTTTGGGATCAGCAACAGAGTTACTTTTTTGCAACTTTAGCATTTACTTTGTTGGCAAATTTATTGGCTCTAAAAGAAGTTGCATTCCTTCAGATGTAAATTCGAACGATTAATAACCATATGACTCTCTACTGGGGGTTCTTGAAAATTGCACCTCAAGCACCTTGATCTCCACCGGGTCCTGATTCCAACATCAAATCCATCAATATAGTTTTCAAAGGCATCACCTAGGCATCCAGACACCTTGTTGGTGAGGCCTTGCGTCTGGGGCCCCTCTAATGCCTTGGGCTGCCTAGACGTTGTGGCAACTATGCCGATAACCCAGAAAAGTTGCTTTTCACCACAAGTGTCTCCGCAAAAAGAATGGCAGAATCAACATTCCAGGATGAGTACCATGATATCAGCTCTATTGGACTTTCCAACACCCATGGTGGGTATAAAAACAAAATTGTAGTATCAATTCTATTCTTGAAGATGCAGCCAATACTTAAATGCCATTGAAAAGCTACCAGAATTTTGTAAACCAGCAATCTGAAAGGATTTTCAAGTGAGAAATCTCCAACAAAATGAGGACTAACTTGAACTACAAACTAATCTCTCATAACATAATCAATGACAACCTCTGCATCAGACTGCTGTGGAAAATCAATTAGCCAACCAGTTGCAAATGATGATGAGCTGGTTAAGAACCACCATGAATTTCTTTTGAGCAATTTGGCTCCCATACAAACCAAAGAGTGGCAACAAATAAGCATCTCCATTGCCCCTTCCTGGGTTGAGCAGAATACCAACTCCATGAAAACTCAACAAAATCCCCTAGCAATACGCAACTAGTACCAATTTCTCAAAGAAGTGGCTCCTAATATAACCAAATATCTCCTACAGACTGTCTACAGTTGATTCTTACTCATTCAGGCCACACACTGACATGTTCATAGCTTCCAATTTCACTTCTCCAATTAAGCATACAACATGTTGACCTTAATAGGCAACTTCCCAGTTGAAATCATAAGGCACCAAATATTCCATACAGTGATACAGACTTATAAGGGAAAAGAGCCTGGTTCTGGGTTTCAGTGCACAAAGCCTCTGTAGGATCTATGGGAGAAAAAGTGAGGTTCTTCCAAGAATGTGAGTTTCACATTTATAGCATGTTTCAACCCAATTTAATCAGAAAGCTTCCATTATTGTTGGTTAATGTGTACTAATTGCACTTTTCAGTTTTATTGTTCATTCTCTTGTTCTAATGATTTTTCGATTAACCTGGAAAAAGGTTTTCTAATCTTTTGTATCTATTTTTCTGTTCTTGTACCCTAATCTTTTGTATCTCAAACAGGGTACTTTTGGATTAGGAAAAAATATACCATTATCAAATTTGGATTCTCAACACTTGTCAAATTTTTAAGTAAATCGTACGGAAATAGTTATTAATTACCTTCATATATTAGAAAAGCATATACAAAGGAGGAAAGTTCAGCATCAAAGTCAAGACTCATGCTCAGACCACAGTGAGACAGGCCAATTCAGACGTCTTGAGCGGGCTAGGACTAACAAGACAGGAATAATTTAGACCCCAATAGCAAAATTTCACCATGAGAGTACAACAATTAACATCTGATAGGTCAAGAGATAGAGAACATAGAATAAAGCCCTCTCAAGATTCAATTCAGAATTCAAAGACCAAATGAACAAATTTCAAGAACTAAGGTCCATGACAACATACCTGAATCTCCAACGACAAGCACTCGAACCTGCCCGCAAGGAGGGCCGCCAATCGAATCTTTACTTTCCGTTCCACGGTTCCTCCAAAACATGTTTTCGTGGAACCAACTCAACCAAAATCACCTCTCCCACTGAGAGCAGAAAAGAAGACCCCAAGTCCCTTCAAACATACACAATCTCCAGAAATAACACTGGATTATCAAAAAGGTCATCCTAAATCCTGGTCTATCATCCATATCAGACGAAACCCAAGCCAAGGTCTAATCTAAAGATGAAGCAGCAAACACTTTCACACATTAAATCCCGTGAAATTTTATGATTTCTTCCGAAGCTACTCAATCTCTTAATTTACTCAACTAAGCTCAAGATCTGTAGAGAATTAGGAAAAGATCTCTGCAAGAACGAATCTTCACTTTACAGATCGTAAAACTCCCCCCAAATTCGAAGGCTAGGCGTTGAAAACTTGAAATGTAACTCTCTCTGGACAATGACTGATGGATTTGCTTCGTGCTTGTATAAACCTGTTTATAGAATATGAATAGTCGCAGAGCAGAAGCTGAAGTTGAAACTTGAAACTTGAGAAAGAATGTCAATTTTGAGATTACTCGTTGAGTTCTGATTCATTTGGCAAAGGAAAACGATCAAAACGATTCGACTCATGCGCGCCATCTTCTTTTGCCACGTGGAACGATGATCTTACTTGGATATACTAGGGTTGTAAATTTAAAATTCATATTTGTTTCATTTTGATGTATTCATTTAGGGGAATTCGTATTTGAAAAAATAATTTCTTAAAGTTATGAGTATTCATTTGAAAGCTAATTGAGATGAAGATGTGAAAATATTATTTTCATACTATATAGTATCTGATTGGTTACCAAAAAAGAAAAAAAGATAGTATCTGATTCATTTATCTATGATTATAAAATCTAGCTTATAATAATTTATAATATTAAAATAATCTATTCAAGATATATAACAAATGAAACATGAAATTAAATGAAAAAAAAAAAATCATGAGGACATCTATGTATTTTTATATATGACTCTTTATCCCAATATTTACCTAAAAAACACATATCAAGCCCAATGGGATGGTGGATTTGACCTTTTACCTTCTAGTCTTCTCCAATACATCACCACTTAATGTAGACATTGAAACCACATTGTCATTTTTATTAGAATTACAATTCCACTCTCCAACCTCCACTAAATATGCAAAAGGATACTCGAAAGTCCATATTTGATTTGTATAAATGTTTAAGGGAATTCATATTCAAAAAATTGATTTCAAAAAACTATTTGAAAACTAATGAAAGACAAATATATGGGCATTGTTACATTAGATTCGTATAGGAATTGATAGAGGCTAGTCCTACGATTCAGTTTTTAAATCTTGGGTGGAAGTTTTCTTCAACTACATTCAACCTGGTCTTGATATGGGAATTTCGATAATTGAATATCTTGAAATGACTTGGATTGGTTTAAGTTTCATTTCTATAATTCAAATTAAATCATATATCCTCCCGCACCTATGCCCAGGCATCCTCTTTGTAGTCTAAATCTTTTACACTTATTTGCCAATTGGCGGGCTTCGGGTGAATTAAATCTCGATATATGAGCCTAAGAATGTGAGATTTACATGTTGAAAATTTTGTTGCCTCTTCTAATTCATTACATGCCTGTAAATATGTGCAAACCATATAAGTTTCTAAGATGGCTGTAAACATGGGAAAACCATATAAGTTTCTAAGAAACCTTCCATTTTCCATAATTTTTCCAAGCATTTTATTTGGAAGGGATTCTTCGAAAAAAAGGTATATAGAGGAGCGAACCAATGAAGTGCGGCAAAGTGGTATTCTATATTGGGGGGCAGCAAACTTATTTCATGTGAGGAGGAGAGAGATTAGACGTAAAGATGCTAGCTAGCATGAGCTAAGAGAAATTGTTCTCATTTTCTTTAAACTCATAGAATCTGGAGATATCAATCTAATTTTTAAGGTTTAATTAAGGTTTAGATATATCTGTTACATTATGTTTTTCTTCAAACCCTACAATGATGAGAGCCTCGTGCATTAAGTATATCCTTATTCAAAGGTTTAGATATGTTTAGCTCTCCATCAAATTTGGGCAACAAATGTACTGATGCAACTATTTAAGATGGACTGATCAAATGGGTTTCAAGTAAGAGTAAGAGAATGACAAGCCCATCTAAAAATATTATAACTATTTTTTGATGAAATGGGTTTTAGTTAAAAGAGTGACAAGCTCATCTAAAAAATAATTTAGAAAAAAGAACTCTCTGAGTCTGATGTTGCCTATAAACAACCTACCTTCAAGGGAGGAGACGCAAGAGCTAATACTGCACGAAAAGCAAGAAAAGAAGGATGCACATGCTACTCAAAGGATGGATGTGTGTGTACCAACGTTGAAAGGAAGGGAGATCCAATCTCAAGATCTAACTATCACCAGCGCAAGTCCTTACCAACTGAGCTGGCCGGCAAGTTTTAAATTTTTATACCAAACTTTAGGGCTCATGGATTTAGTAATTGGTACCGGTTTCGACCGATACCAGTCTTTATTGGCCTTGAACGGGCATTTTTACCCCTGTTTTCATTAAAAATGATCTCTTTTAATGATTTTACCCCTAGTACGATATTGAATTCAATCTAAAATTGGCTAAGAATGATATCGGCAAAGCCAAACCGATACCAATAATATATCCATCCTCAACATTACAATCCACAGGTTACTTGGTAAAATGATGTACACACTGCTGGGCGTACACACTCTCTTACCTCCCTAATCATATGGGCCCTTATGATTGGTGGGGCACCCCATTCTACATAGCCTAAGGTCCAAGAAAATCAGTGTCAAAATTCTTGTATCAATCAATATTAAAAGCCTTGTATCAATCAGTACGATACCAATACCTAGATCCATGCCCATAGTGTCTAAGAAAAATCATTCTATGCCCTAATAATACTCAATATTACATATAGATCTCCATCATGCAAGTTACTATCAAAAAACAAAAATCATGCAAGTGGTTGTATGTCTCATATTGCTCAAAACTTTTAAAGGAAGAGGATTGACCCAGGTCCAACAAAAATGAAGGTACCATGGTGGCAATCAGGGGAGGCTCCTCTCCCCTTGTGGGGATTGTTCTCACACGGGATTTATCGTCCATGAGGTGTGGATCATACACATTAAAGGTGGGTACATGCACACCTATGGACAGTGGATCCTCACATGGGGACAGGATCAAGATTTGTAGGAAATATGAGTTATTTTGCATTGTTTTATATTGAGACTATGATATATATATATATATATATATAGGGAGAGGGATAGGTATGCTAGCAGAATACACTAGTATCAGGAAAGCTAGCGGAATTTTGACTGTAGGATTTTGTCATCATAAACAACATCATCGGATGAAAAGAAAGACTCCAACTCGATCTCAATCCACCACTGTTGTATCTTTTTGCTTCCTCTCTTTCTCTCTCCCTGTCAAAGGGTACTTGAATTGGTCCAAATGTATCTCATTCCTCCCTGAACGCCATTGAAAATACAAACTTGTCGGAGGGTACTTGAATCAGTCCAAATGTATCTTGTTCCTCCTTGAATGCCAGTGAAAAAGACCTCAAAGATATGGAATGTCCCTAACAATGTTGACGTTGTCGATGAAGATGAGAGGAGACGTGAAGCCATTAACATCACCATTTCTAGTTCACTAAAGAAAATCAAAGGGAAGGGTGAGAGCACAAAAACTCAACAATGGAAGAAATATAAAGTGAACAAGATCAAAGTAACACTACAGAATGACTTTGAGAATCGTGACCTACTCCAATTTGGGACGGATTAATTGACCTCGGTAACGTCGTGGGAAGAGACCGAGCAAATAAATGAGAGAGAGAGAGAGAGGAAGAAGATGTGGACTGAACCAGTAAAGACAAGTCACTGGGAGTGGGGAGAGAGCCAGAGCCGGAGGTGGAGGAGGGCAAGGGAACTTGCGCCAGAGACGAGAGGATACAAGGGATTTCAGTGAATTTTTCTAGTCCATTATCCTTGCAGCAAGAGCCATAGGGGAGGGAGAACCGGAGCCGGAGGTGGAGGAGGGAAGAGAGCTCGCACATCTCTGACAGAGATGAAGAAGAAAGGAAAGAGATGAAAGGATAGGAGGGAAAAGAGTTGCAAGGAGTTGCAAGAGAGTATCATAGCTTCATACACACTATACCTAATTAATGGCATAGATTTAATCTGTTTAATCTAACGGTCCATATAAGCTAGCTTTCCTGATTCCAGTGTATCCTACTGGCTTTCATGTCTTTTTCCCATATATTATATATTGAATGAAGGACAGGTTCAATAAAAAAAAAATAATAATAATAATAATTTAAGACAAATTATTCTTTCCCATTCTCAAGTACTATCATTAATATTGGAGAGGTGGAGCTTGAACAAACTAAATCATAATTTAGCAGATTTTAGTTCTTTTCTATCTCATTATGGGGAAAAAGGACTTTGCTTGAGAGTGCAATGCCTGTGCCCAGACTTAGAATGGGGCAAAATGATCATCCCACATCACACCCAATTAAAGGCCCGAATCCCTCCCTTGTCGATGGTTCTTCGTGCATTCCTATAACAGAGGTGCACTCCCAAATAGAAAACTCTCCATCTTCATTAAATAAATTGAAGGGACAATTTTACTGATTGGGTGGAGGTCTACTCAAACTTTCAGTAGTTTTCTTCTTCTGTTCTTTTTGGGTGGCTAGCTACCTTGGAAAGGCTTTTAGTGTGACGAAAGTATTTGCCATTTTAGGTGCCAAAAAAAATGGTCAAATTTTTTGCCAGGTAGAACCCAAGTCCCCCTCCTCATATGTTAAGTTTTGATGTAAATATGATTTGCCAAGTGAAAAAATAAAACTTTATATCATTAGAAAATTAAAACTTATTAGTAATGTTTGGAAAGAAATTGATGCCTAAAATTATTTGAGAAAATACTCACACATGTGAGGGTATATGATTGAAATTTGGTTATGAAACTTTGTACATGATTGATGGATATCCAATTGAAACAGAGAAGGGAAGTCTTCATTCTTTTATTGCCAGACTGGAGGCTTGTAGAGTGATTCTCCTTATTGGACATAATTAGCACCAAAATCACCTACAATAATTGGAACCTATTGACAACTGTAATTTGAATGTAAATACATGAAATTAAAAAGGGCTCCCCAAACGCATGAGGCTTCCGCCACTATGAAGTCTAGGGAGGGTCATAGTGCAGAGGTTTTCTGATTCGAATCTGTAATCACTAGTTCGCAATGGAGCAATCTTATCGTTGCATCGAGGTTTGGTCTGTACAATATATGAAAGTAGATTCTTGACAACCAAAGTTGTGCAAGTGCATACATCACACATATGAGAGAGAGAGAGAGAGAGAGAGAGAGAGAGAAAATATAGATGTCATATCTCTACATATAGAATTAATTTACATAATCCTTCCATCCATATATATTACATGTCTGGTGGTGGCTAAAACCCATCAATACATCATGGCTCCATCTGGTTGCAAGGGAAAAAAAAAGGTGGAAAAATGAAATAAAATCAAAATTAAATTGAAAATTTTGTAATCTTTATTGCGCAACTAACTCCGTGACATGCCAAATTAATTATTAAATTTTACTATATTCTGCAACTAAATTCCTTGATTTTAAGAAGAAAACAGAGATGTCATTTGAAAATTATAATAACCATCTTTAGTAAGAATTTAAGTGAAAGAGTTTTTATTTTCTTTACTTGGAACCAAAAGTGGCTGATAAGTGTAAATTTCTTCAAGAGAATGAATGTGAAGCCTGCAAGATCCAGCCACTAGGAACCATGAGTGGAATCTGGTCCAAATAAACCACACAAGGGCTTTCATGATTATGGATACCCTCATATGTAGTTATCACGTAGCTGGAATCATTACTGTCCCTCTCCACTCTCTTCTTCACTTGGCATCCTCCATTTGTGCACCTATAGTAATTCCTGCTTCATTCACCCACATATACAAATGTATTAATATCAATTAGGGCAATAAATCACTCATTCTCAGTACTAAGATCTCATATTTATAGCAAAAAAGTAACCAAAAATTCAAAACTTGGTGAAGTACTGTAATGGAGCTTAAGCCCATTAATTTCCTTCTTTGATGATCTCATGATTTTCTTGTTCAAAAGAAGAGTGACCCACCAAAGCCATTTGCTGTTTAGAGCTAATGGAGATTCTCTATATATGGTCCAAGGTACCATTAGAGAGATTACATAAAAGAAATCCATGGGAGATCTTTGTAGCTAGTAACATGCATGGACTGGTCCCTCCAAGTTTAAACACTAGAGAGGTACTTTCACTGTAAATCCAGAAAAGAATTATTATATATAAACAATAGCAGACCATGAGAAGCCAAAAAAAAAGAAAAAAAGCAAAGTTTCTCTCAGATCAAACACTGTATATGGATCCATCCAGTGATGGACTAGTTTGTGGTGTCAAATGCTCCAAATAACTAAAGCAGATTTCTTAACTAGTTGTATGGTTTACCTTGGGTTTGGGCTGTTCTTAACTGATTTCTTCCCATACTTCCTCCATTTGTATCCATCATCCATGATTTCAAGTTCAGATTTCGTTCTAAATGCCACCCTAGAACCCAAATCCCCTTTAATTCTCTTCGTTTCACTCTTACATTTTCTGCAAATCCAGTAAAAACAACAGAAAATTAGGGATATATACTAATCAAAACTGTAATTAAACAATATACATAGGTAGATAGTGTAATAGTAGGTTACTGGGTAGATATCACTTGCAGTTCACTCCTTGTGGTTTCATTTCCACTGTTTTGGATTGAATGTGAGCTAATATTTTCAGGGAGAATTGGGTACTGTGAGTAAAACCCCCCGCCGCCACCGCCGATGTTGGTTGCCGTCGAATCTTCCTCTGTACCAGCTTCAGTCACCAGATAATCGGAAAAATCGAAACTCGTTGATGGTACCGAAGTATCCAATAGGAGATGATGATAATTAGGGTTAGGTTTAGGGTTAGGGTTAGGGTTTCCAAGGAAGTCCTTAGCTTGGAAAGTGGGGTTGGCCATGGTAGCTTTGAGGTGTGTGTGTTCTCGGGGGATTAGCTTCTCAGTGTTTTTATTCAGTCGACGTTGATACCCTTTTTGGGAAGTAGCTTTGAAGGACTTAATATATACCATCTTTGTCCTTGACTGTGAGCGCCTTCGCTGCTACTTTCCTTGGGGGGTGGGGGGATTAAGATGGTCTTGGATTTTGACACGTAATTGTTACGTCATCATATTGACGTTTGATATTTTGTCTTTTATGGGACGTAGGGACCACATTAACACCATGCCGTAGCCGACTTCGCAGTTGGTCTTCGGTGCGTGTACCTTTGTGCTGGGGATATTTATTTATTTATTTATTATTATTATTATTATTTTTTCTTTTTAGAAATCAACAAAGAATTTATTAAGCAAAATCAGAAAAGGAAAATTTTAGTCCCAAAGAGTTCCAATGAGTAATATATGGAGAGGCATGAGACCATCAACAACCGGTCAAATCAAATCTAACAGCTCCCTGTGCTAAACTGTGGGTTTCCATGGCAGAGACTTGAGGTAAAATCCTAAATTGAACAAAACTAAAGGAAACTAACAAACTAGTAATGTCTTTCACAATCAAGGGGGCAGCCCAATATAAAGAAGATGGAAAGCCCTTACAAGCAAGAAATACACCTAAACAATCACTAAAGATGACGAGAAGAAAGTCCTAAAAATCTGACCAACAATAAGCCATCCCTTCCAACTTTTGCTTCAACCGTGGCAGCAGAAAAATACACACCAGCTCTACACTGAGTAGCCACAAAACTCCTTGCAATAGACTTTAAAATCACCCCACATCCACTTTTCCCAGAAGAAGCTTGCTAAACACCGTCGGTAGATAAAGTAAAATGATCTGAAGGCGGAGTAGAAAACTTAGATAAAGCAATAATCTTAGGAGCTAAATGGGAGTTCAAATTCAGATTAGAGACCCCTTTAGGAACAACAGATCCAATGCAAACATGGCCCCCTCGAACTAAAACTAGGATGGCAGCTGACACTCCAAGCAAATCTTGATCCACATGGTTGAAAATTGCATTATTTTTGGATTTCCATATCTGCCACAAAGTAGTAGACCAAATAAGATGAAAATCTTCAATATTAGATATATCCTTATACCGAACAAAAAGGATATATCCTTTCTGTTTAAAACGCGTTTTTCTGTATGCTATTATACAATATGAAAAAAAATGGAAACGACAAAAGTATCCATTTTAAACGCATTTTAAATGGCCGTTTTAAACATGTATCCGTTTTTTAAAGGTAAAATAGGAATTTTATTAAAAATTTTAATTAATTAAAAAAAAAAAAAAAACAAAAAATTTAGTAAAAATGAAGAGTGAAGACAATATGGTACTTGGTTTTTGGTTTTTAACTTCCATACTATCTATAGGAAAAAAAATCTTATCTTTTTATAACCCATTGAGTAAGGAGAAGCTAAAGCTAGCAACATCTCATTTTCTTGTAGCCCATTGGGCTATTTTATCTTGGGACTCTCAAAGCTTTTGAAACATTAAATGCATGTATACACGCAATAATCTCTCAAATTGCATGAGTATATTATTGCTTTTTTAGTTTCATTTTTTTTGAAAACTACACGTTTAATACTCGTACCGTTCGTTTTTATCCGTTTTCCATTCCCTGTTTTTTTTGACCTATTTTTGATCATACCGTTCATCATTTTTATCTGTTTAAAACTTGTACCGTACGTTTTTGTTTTTTTGTTGTTCCTGTGTTTAACTAACAGTGACCCAGATTAGAGACCACTCTAAATCCCAAAGCCGACGAGACATCCCCTCTAATTGTCCTTGGAGGTGGAATTACTCTATGTAGCGCAGGACTATGTTGGATCATACATTGGGTTGGTATTAATCCAATGATTGATCGGTCAAATTCTGATAGATTGTTATATATATATATATATATATATATATCTTTCTTTCATGGATTGTGATTTGTATCCAATCAGTTTCCCATATGGAGAGAGGAGTTACCTTTTTTTGTTGGGATCTTAAATAAAAAAAAAAAAACTCATTTAGGATGCGACGGCCCGAGGGGGATGTGTATGATAGGAGTTGATTCCTAAACCATAAACTTGACACCTGCTCTACTAGTAGAAGCTGCAACTAGTGCTCTATGCACTGGATTCACAACTTGTTGAATTTCCTGTGGCGTGATCACCGCATGACGAGATGATGGGTTATTATCATACAACTTTGATCAGTGTCTTTTATGGTGGTAATGCTTTCTTCGCCAGTTTCTCTAGACTCCTTTCTTCCTTTGTAAATTTTTGTGTAAGATTTGAATCATTGTTCATTCCATTGGACATTATTCGCAATTTCCTCTCTCTCTCTCTCTCACCTACAATTTCTTCGTCTTCTCCTCTTTGTCTTTCTAATATAAATGCATGGTCTTTCATCTAGATATCAATGTGCATAGACATCGTTCGAAGTCAACTAAGTTGATTCTTTCCGGATTAAATGGGTTTGATGGCTACCCAAATTTTGTTTCATCATTCAATTCTATTTACGGTCACGTTCCTTAATCTGGAGTCATTCATTTTTTTTTATTTTTTTTCCCAAATTATCCACAGTTTTTATGCCATGGAGCATTAATAAATGGGTTAAAATGCTACATAAATATTGTTTCATCATTCAACTATATTTACGGTCTGAGTCATTCATATGTTTTTTATTATTTTTTTTATCCAAATTACTTCCAATTTTCACCTTGGACTATGAATAGTTAGAATGTAAAGATGAAAGGAGAAACAAGAGAACAAGAGAATGGAGGGTTGGAACGTTGTGCGTAGATCTACTACATATATATTGCTTCACTAATAAAAGATAATGAATTACATACACCTCCTTAGGGAGGTATAAGGGGAAAATAGAAAATACAATAAGAGATTGAAATATAATAGACTTGTTTCTAAAGTACTCTTATTACATAAACTCTAACACAACATTAGGGATGAGAATACATCCACATTGGTGATATATTTCACCTTGAAGTAAATTTTATGTCCAAAATCATATTCATGTAGCTAAACACAAATAGAGCCAAGAAAACACCAGTAATTAATTTCATAATGCATGGAGAAAGCCAGTTCGCAAGCATGGCATGCTTGTCAAATGAGAACTATCCAGTGGGTTGGTTTTTCCAAATGAAGTACATTAAATCATACCCAACCCAATTTAGATTAGAAGCATGAGTCAAGAAAGCCCCTAATATACTTAACTAGTGTTATTAATCAGACTGTTAAAGGCTACCAAAGCATGGGTTTTATTAATCTAAAAGGAGAAAATCAAGCCCTAGTGGATCCTCTTATGTAGAAGGATCATGTAATTTAGATATACAATTAATACTTCTCAAAAGCTTGATTCCATAGACGACTTGAAAAAAAAAAAGGCTTTTTATAATATTTTTTTTTTCTAGCTTATAATTATGTATAATAAGTGCTTTGCGAAGTCAAGTGAAGGTATACAATAAGTTGTGACGTCCGGGATAATTTGGTCCATTTTTTATCCATGGATCCAAGACCATTGTTGTCTTCCATCCACAAGTCCTTCACAAATATTTAAATAAATATAAATTTACCAGAGATAATATTAAAAAAAAAAAAAAAAAAAAGAAGAAGAAGAAGAAAAAAAAGGTATGCAAGTTGTGTGACCACAGACATGACCTAAACGAAGAAAAGGATGAATCTTTGGTGTATAAAAAGAGTCTCTCATCAAGTCAACATCTTGAAGTCCAGTCACATTCGTTTTATGACTTCTATCATGATAAAGGGCAGCTAAATTACTAGTTAGAAAATTGAGGCTCGGTTCCATTTTTTGACTTTATTAATTTCTCCCACTTCAATCCAAAATGGGATAATCACTTTTACACACTACCCTCTTTGAAATATGTTTATTTCAATGAACCATTATTATTATTTTTTCATAAAAAATTCTGTTATATAAACACCCCCCGATTGAATGATTTGACCATTCTAACCACACATGTCAAAATTTAAAACCTTATATATAATTTTCAATCATTTGTGAAGACCGATGCATCATCTCCCATATTGGGTATAAAAGAAGAGAATCGGGATGTAGATCAGTTAGGAATAGGAGAAAATATGCCCTAATTAGGGATTTTAATCGATGGATTTGAACTGAATCGGTTTTGGGTTGATAGTGAATAAAACGGTTTGGGTTCAGTTTCTTCTCATGGCTGTTATCCGCATGATTTTGGGCTTGTCCGGTTGATTTTCTGTTTACCATGATTTTTTGGGTTTTTTATAGGTATCGGTATGATTTCTAGTTTCAATTTGGTTTTTGGTTGGTCTGGTACA
>NC_056569.1:11699953-11763020 GCF_013358625.1 Macadamia integrifolia
AAGGGGTTCAAGGTCTATCAGATGGATGTCAAATCAGCTTTTCTAAATGAAAACTTGGAAGAGGAGGTTTACATAGAGCAGCCTGATGGGTTTCAGCTGAGTGAGGACCCCACTCTTGTGTGCAGATTAAAGAAGGTATTGTATGGTTTGAAACAAGCTCCAAGGGCATGGTACTCCAAATTGGATTCTTACTTGTGCAAGTTGGGTTTCAAGAAAGGCTTAGTGGACAGTAATCTCTACATCAGAACTGAAGAAAGTAGTTAGCTTGTGGTGGTTGTGTATGTAGATGATATCATCTTTAGGGATCACAAAGATGAGTTATGCAAAGATTTTGCAATGAGGATGCAAGATGAGTTTGAGATGTCCATGTTGGGTGAACTATCATTCTTCTTGGATTTGCAGATCAGTTAAAAGAAAGTAGATATCTTCATATCTCAGTCCAAATATGAGAGGGAGATGTTAAAGAGATTCACCATGGAGGATTGCAAGCCAGTTAGTACACCTATGATGACTGGGTGTAAGTTGAGCAAGGAAGATGACTCTTCATCAGTTGTCCACACCTCGTATAGGTCAATGATTGACAACCTATTATATCTGACAGCTAGTAGGCCTGACATCTTACAAGCTGTGTGCATGGTAGCCAGATTTCAAGCAGGACCAAAAGAGACACATGTGGTATCAGTGAAGAGAATTTTCAGATATCTGAAAGGGACTAGTGAGTTTGGGTTCTGGTATCCGAAAGTCAAGAGCTTTAGTTTGTCAGTTTTTTCAGATGCAGATTGAGCCGGATGTGTAGATGACAGGAAGAGCACCAGTGGTGGTGCATTCTATTTGGGGAGCAGCTTGGTGGCATGGCATAGTAAGAAGCAAGAGTCAGTCTCACTTTCAACTGTAGAGGCAGAATACATTGCAGCTACATCTTGTTGTACACAAGTGTTGTGGATGAAGCAGATGTTGAAGGATTTGAGTGTGGAGGTTAAGCAGGCAGTGCCACTATATTGTGATAATACTAGTGCTATCAATATCTCCAAGAACTCGGTGATGCATTCTAGAATGAAGCACATTGCTATCCGGTATCATTTCTTAAGAGACAAGGTGATGGAAGGTGAAGTAAGGATGGAGTTTGTTCCTACAGCAGAGCAGGTGGTTGATATCTTCACTAAACCACTTCCTAAAGATCAGTTTGAGTTCCTCAGACAGAAGCTGGGAGTGGTGGTTCTTCTAAAGCACTAGTAACATTGGGATATGGGGAGCAAGTTGCTTGATGTTGCTACCCCCATATTGGACTCAGGGAGAGTCCATTGGTTCCACCCTTTGTACTTGTTGTCAAAGGGGGAGAGAGTTACTCATCGGAGCTTTAGAGTGTATTAGTGATGAGGTGGTTGCCAACAACTCCAAAAGGGGGAGATTGTTGTTTTATGGTTGTCCTTGTTGGCAACTCGGCCACGTGGCGGTGATGACATGGCCAGTTTGGGTGACATGGATGAAAATGATGACATAACAGTGTCCAGTGTCACCGATGAGATAACAAAGCAGCTTGGTATGCATGGAGTGGTTTAATACATCATTAATAGGTGGTGCGGGTTTCTGGGTCAAAACTGGCAAAATTGGCCTATTTACGATCGAGGGCATTTTTGGCAGTGAAAATGACATTTTTGGAAGATCGGTTCTTCATGAAAAAAGATAGATTGTAATTTACCTAGTCCAGTGCATTTGATTTCGTCACATTCCGATACCGTATGAAGAAGTTACGACATTTATGGCAGTCAAGGGCAGTTTCAGCATTGAAGATGAATTTTTTAAAGGAAGCGTTCTACATGTAACAATACGAAAAAAATACAATCTTTCCAACGGTTCTGATTTCATCGCATTCCAATTCCGTATGAGAAAGATACGTCATTGGAAAGGTGTAGGGGCATTTTGGTCTTTTTACATGGATGATTCAGATGATTGAGTCTTCTGAAAAGTCGTAGAACATCTAGTTACGATTCCAACGCACTTCGTTTCATCTCGATCGGATATCGTATGAAAAAGTTATAAGCGTTTCCGTAAAGTCAGTTCGAAAATCCAAACCGAAAATCCATCAGTTGCTCTCGGTGTTGGGTGGATTTTTCGGAATTTATTTTTGAAATTCGAAGGGCTTTTGTGTAATTTAAAGATTTTGAAGGTCTGAGTTGCAAGGGGTCTTTAAGCACTGAAACATATGGAGGCAGGGGCTTGATTGTAATAAAGAGGAGTAAAGGGAAGTGAAATGGATGGCCAAGATTCGACCACGTAGGCTTGATGCCCATCCAAAGGCTGCTGAGATTTTGCACTGACATGGACGAGATAGATGCTTGCGCGTAGAATTTGATTGGTTAGGTGCATAATTCTTGATGCACTAGCGCTACACCTTATCAAGGTATGTTGTGGTGTTTCGCGCGTGTATAGAAGGTATAAAAAAGATTCCGATCTTAATGATCTCATGAAATCTGATTAAAGCCATCATGGAGGATATGGATCCAATGGTCGATATGCATTTCTCTTTTGTGAGTGGGAGACAAGCTCCCTTAAAATCGGAAAAAGCAACCAAGCATAAATCGACAACACTTCTGACGATATCAGCGCCTACGTCATGATGATGTCATCGAGATTCAAATCTAATGGTTTGGATCTATTGTCCGTTGGTTTAATCCAACGGCTTAGATTATAAGATCTTTTATATGAGATCTACGGTCAGATTTCACCCCTGTTGCGTGTGCCGCTGGTGTAGCCTATGCCACCCCTACAAAGATTCCATTTCAGGTTATCTTATTGCTTCAACTTCAAATGGTCATATCTCCCTCATTTTAACTCGGATTTGGGTGAACCAAGTTGCAATGTCTTTGTTTTTTCAACCCCTACACCATGGAAGCAAGAGAAATGAGTTTTGAGTGAAATAAGGCTACAGTTTTGGTAGGAGAAGCTTCCCCCTCTTTGTTGGTCCTTGAATGAACATACATACTTGATGATAAATGTTCTTAGGCCATTAAAGGAGGTAAAAGAGGTGGTTGAAGTGTGTTAATGGTACATTAACTCAAAGCCAAGGAGGAAGAAAAGAAAGCAAGGATGTGTTTGCTTTAAAGAGCAAGAAGCCAAGGAGAGAGAAGGTGTGAGCACCAAAATTGTCAGTACAAGTTTCCAGTCATCCCAGGCAATCTGTTGTGAGATTCTCTAACCTTTGATTTTACATTATATGCATGTATGTATGCTAGGGTTAGTTGTGGATGAATGTATACATGCTAGGTTAGATGTGGATGAACTGTAAGCATGCTAGCTAGTTGTGGATGTATTTGCTAGGCAAGGCTTAACTGTAGGGCATTGATATAAGCTCCAATTTACTGTATTATTTATTGTGTGCTTAGTGGGTGCTAAGCACCAGGAATGGGTGCTCCCGTGTAGTGGGTGCTACACATTGTATCGGCACTATGAGTGCCATCTCAGCTTCGGCTTGAGAAAATTGGGTGTGGGTGCTCCCGATTGTGGATACAGTCAAAAGTAGTGTATTGAGTAGGTACGAAGTCTTTACAGACACTACTCCGGGGATGTAGGCAAATTGTCGAACCTCGTAAAAACCCTGTGTTGTGGGCGCTTGTTGTTTGCATTTTATATTGAAGTGCGTGGAATGTGGAATGGGTGTTTATACTTGGAAGTGCCTATGAGAGGCTAATTGTGCATACGACTATGTGCAAACAGGGACAGGTATATCAGGTTTTTCTTGGCCAGACATCGGACAGGTTTTTAGGGATCGGAATTGGACTCATTGATTCACCCCCCTCTCAGTGACTGCCGGGTTACAACACTCCTACCATTCCATGCCAAATGAACAACACCTCATAGTTTCCCTTTCATATGGATGGAACGGCCCTCGCCTTGTTCCAATGGTGCTTCAGAAAATGGCCAGTTTCATCATAGCGTTGGAGACGCACTTTGGCCCGTCACAATATGTCGACCACCAAGGCGCACTGACTAAACTCACCCAAACTAGTTATGTCCTCAACTACACTGCCGCCTTTGAAGCCCTCGCCAACTGCACCGCCGGACTACCCAACCCCCTTATGCTCAGTTGCTACGTCTCCAGGCTCAAACCTGAGATTTGACGAGAGGTCCAAGCTCTTCAGCCGTCCAGCCTCTCCCAAGCTATGGGACTTGCCAAACTTCAAGAGGACAAGTTCAATGATAACAGGTGTTTCGCATACTGACAAACCACCAACAACTGACCCTCCTTCCAACACCCCCACCCCCGAAGCAGACTTCACTCACACATGAAACACCCACCAATCGCTTTCCCATCCGCCATCTTACACCCGATGAAATGCAAGCTCATCGTGAGAAGGGCCTTTATTTCAACTGTGATGAGAAATTCTCGCGCACTCATCGGTGTAAACCTCAATTCCATCTCATGCTCTCTAAAGCACCAAATCCACAACACCGACCTAAACTAGAACCTGATCCATTCCCCCATGAACCAGACCCACCCTTGGACCAACCAGAAATTTCCTTCCATGCTGATGAGCACATTTATGTGTGAAATCTAAGTAATAAAGTATGCATTTTTACATATTTAGAATGGAGCTACCTTGGGTTTTACTCTTTTTTTGTAAGTTTTGTATTTTAAATGCCTTAAACATTATCGAGCGTAATATCTCTCCAACAATGACTACCTAGTATAGTTGGTGAGCTATGGTGTATTCCCTTGCTCACTAGGAGGTCTCAAGTTTGAGGGGTTTCTTGTGCAAGAAGAAAAAAAGAAAAGAAAAAAAGAAAAGAAAAAAAGAAAAGAAAAAAAGGGGAGAAATAAATCTTATCCAAATCTTCTCTCTCCTCCACATCATCACCAGAAGATTGTCCACAAGATTTGAAGAGAGGGAGAAGAAAAAAATAAATAAAAAAAGGAAAGAAAATAAGTAAAAAAATTATAGGAAAATTTTCCAAGTTTATTTCTCTCCTCTCTCCTCCGCCTTAACACTTTTGGTCTCAAAAGATCTCACCTACCAATTGTGGTTTTCTCCCTTTTAAGAAAGAGAAATTTGTTACCCTACCTCCCCATTTTCTATAAAGACAACTCATGTAAAAGGAGGAGGGACACTTCATTCTTCTTCTCGGGTTTTTTTTCTTTAGTTGCTCTCTCTCTCCCGCTCTCACTCTCTTTAGTTTTAGTTCTTCTTTATTTTTTCTTTAATCGCTTTTGTAATAGCTTTTTATTTCAATTAATGCAAACACTCTTTTATTTTTATTCAACCTTTTATGTTTATGATTTATGCAATTGAGTTGTAATTTTTAAGTTATAGTTCTAGGCTTATATCTAGGTGACAAGAAAACGAGTCGTGGAACATCTTTTTTTTTTTTCAAGATTTGTTTTCTCCAGGCCTAGAAATTTCAGATTTGGTACATTCCAGATCTGGTTTTTAGGGTTGGCAGTATCTCAAAACACCCAAGCTTTCATGATCAAGCATTGATTCCGGTAGGTAGGCTTCTTCAATAGTCTTCTCTCCTCCCTCTCATTCCATCTTCTGACTACCCTTTCTTTCTTGATTTAAGATTTTAACTTTAGTCATTACATTATTGCTTCCCCTTTCCCCTAAGGTTCATGGCTAGTGTATGTGTTGGCTTTGCCTTTCCTTGCCATAGAACCATAATTTTATTGTTTTTGTTTTAATTGTCTCCCTTTCTCTAAAGCCAAGTAGAGTAACCCTTGTAAGAGAGACTCTTTGGTCAAGTAGGGAAGCTCATATTATGATGCATCCCTCAGGCTAAGTAGAGAAACTTACTTGTGAGCCTCTCTCTAACTTTATTCCCTTTCTTTAACTTTATTTTTATTTCAACATTTTTTTCTTTCATTGTTTTTTAATTGCGTGGGGTGTTTATTTTTATTTATTTATTTATTTAATTGTAATTGGTGACTTGCATATTTAAATTCTTAGATGACAAATGATTAGGACGTTATTTTAGATATATATGTTTAGGACGGTAGTTAGAATTAGATCACAACCATTATTAATTGGTTCACTTTCGCATTATTAAAAGAAGAAAAAAAAAAATAAAGTGGCTGCTCTCTCTGTGTTTGACCCGTAGCTACTCTGATCCGCACGCTTGTGATTACATTTTAAATCCTAACACATGCCTTGGCCGGACATCCATCACTCCGCACCTTTGTTTGGCTGGTCGCATATCTAACCTCTCTGTTCAGATCTTGGTCGACAGCGGAAGTACACATAATTTTATTCAGGAACGAATTGCTAGACATTTGCATCTTCCCATCAACTCTGAGACTATCTTTGTCGTTACTTTGGGGAATGGAGACTCCCTCACTTGTGTCGGTCATTGCGCCCAAGTTCCATTAACAATCGATGAAACCAGTTTCCTTTTGGATTTATTTGTTCTCCCATTACTTCGTGCTGATTTCATATTGGGCGTCCAGTGGCTTCAAAACTTGGGGCCAGTAACTTTTGATTACAAACAACTCTCTGTGGCCTTTACGTAGGATTCAAAGCCCATCAAATTCTTGGGAGAACTATCCCCTGCTCTCCAATATATCCAACCATCACAATTAAGGCGGTGTCTTCAAACAACTTCTGTGGCTTCTCTCTTTCACATGTGGGTCATCGGCCCCACACCTAGCAACCCCATCGTACCCGACCCTACAATTTCAATCATCCTTCATGAATTCTCCTCACTATTCGATAAGCCACATGGCCTTCCCCCACCACGCCCATTTGATCATCGCATACACCTCCAACTAGGGACCTCCCCGGTGAACATCTGACCTTACAAATACCCTTATTTTTAGAAGAGAGAGATCGAGAAATTGGTGTCGGACATGATCTTTGATGGCATCATCCGCCCCAACACTAGCCCTTTTATCCCTCCAATTCTCCTTGTAAAAAAGAAAGATGGTTCATGGCGATTTTGCGTCGACTATCGAGCTCTCAATGTCGTCACTGTGAAGGACCATTTTCCGATCCCAATGGTTGAAGAATTGTTTGACGAGCTCCATGGCTCCAAATTCTATTCCAAGTTTGACCTTTGATCTGGTTTCCATCAAATCCGAGTTAATGCAGCCGACATTCCGACAACTGCATTCTGCACGCATGAGGGTCACTACGAGTTCCTCGTAATGCCGTTTGGACTCTCCAATGCCCTTCCACGTTCCAAGCTACGATGAACTCGACCTTGAAGCCGTTTCTCTGAATATTTGCATTGGTGTTTTCGACGATATTTTGGTGTACAGTGCTACTTAGGATCTCCACCTTAGTCACTTGCGTCAGGTATTCCAAGTCCTCAGTGATAATAATTTTTTTCTCAAGCTTTCCAAGTGCAATTTTGGGCGGGAAAAAATTGAGAATCTGGGTCATCTCATCTCTTGTGATGGAGTCGCCATTGACCCAGCCAAGATCACTGCAATTCAGTAGTGGCCCAAGCCTACTACCATCAAGCAACTTCGTGGGTTCCTCGGCTTAGTAGGTTACTATTGTCGTTTTGTGCGTGGCTACGCATCTCTTGCAACTCCACTCACTGCTCTCTTAAAAAAAGATGCATTCCAGTGGGGTGATGCCGCTGACTTGCCTTGGGAGATTTAAAGGATGCACTTACCACCACCCCTGTTTTAAGCCTCCCAAATTTTGACATCCAGTTTGTCGTCGGATGCCTCGGGAGCTGCCATGGGTGCCATTTTATCACAACGTGGTCATCCTCTTGCATATTTCAGTAAGGTCCTTTCCTCACGGTTACAAGCTTCTTTTATATATATGCTCAGGAGATGTTTGCCATTACTAAATCAGTTCAACGTTGGCGTCACTACTATTGGGGCGTGAGTTCATCATCCGCATAGACCATCGCAGCCTTTAGCATCTCATGGATCAATAGATCCAAACTCCCGAACAACATTATTGGTAACAGAAGTTGCTGGGTTTTCAATACAAGATTATCTATAAACCAGGTCGAGAGAACGTAGTAGTAGACGCTCTGTCTTGCTGCACCGACTCCTCCTTCGCAGCTATATCAGCCCCACATGTTGATCTTCTGCAACAAATTCGCTTGGAACACCAGTCCGATCCAGAAGCTAAGAAGTTAGTTGGCGTGATTCAAACAACTCTAGAACAATACCCAAAGTTTCAGTTGGCAAGAGACATCATCTACTTCCAAAACCGTATTTACTTGGCTCCAAGCTCAAACCTCAAAGCCACGGTTTTTAAGGAACTTCACTCATCTCCCGTAAGTGGTCACTCTAGGTTCTTGCACATGCTTGCATCAGACAAAGTTTCTTCTGGCGAGGCCAACGCAAGGATGTGCGTCGATGGGTCGCGGAGTGCCTTGTTTTCCAGCAAATCAAGTATACGACCAAGTCTCCGCAAGGGCTTCTTTAACCTCCGCCAATTCCAACTCGCATCTAGGAGGACATTGCTCTTGATTTTATTACTGCGCGCATTGCCCAATTCGCATGGCAAAACTGAAATCTTGGTCGTCATTGATCGGCTTTCGAAGTATGCCCACTTTGTAGCCTTAGCCCCACACTACACTGCCATGAAGGTGGCTGAAGTTTTCGTTAGCAATATTGTAAAGTTGCATGGGGTACCAAGGAGCATTGTCGGTGATCGGGATCCATAGTTCCTCAGCATCTTTTGGCGTGAGCTTTTTCTTCGTTAAGGCACCACTTTTCGGATGGGCACCGCCTACCACCCACAGACCGACGGGCAATCAGGGGTTCGAAATCGCTGCCTCGAGCAATACTTATGTTGCTTCTGCATGGACCATACTCAGCAGTGCTTCGCACACTTAGATTGGGCAGAGTATTGGTATAATATCTCATTCCACTCGGCTATTGGAAGGACCCCGTTCGAAGCTCTCTACGGTCGACCATGACCAGCCATTCTAGATTACCTTCCATTCGATCCAAGATACGAACCAGTTGACCGTGAGCTTAGAACTCGTGACATTATCCTTCGTTAACTCAAAACCAATCTGGAAAAATCACAGTTAAGGATGAAGCTCCAAGCTGACCGTAAGTGTACTGATCTGCAGTTCAAGGTTGACGACTGGGTATTGGTTAAACTCCAGCTGTATCGCCAATCGTCCGTCACTCACAGTCCTTCCATCAAGCTCGTCAAGCGTTACTATGGGCTGTACCAGATTACAGACAGTATTGATGCAGTAGCGTATCAGCTTTGCCTTCCACCCGGTGTTTCACATCTCTTTCCTCAAGCCATTCCGCGGAGATCCCAGAACAGCTATGTCACGCTTCCGAACGATGCTGAGTTGAGTCTGAACCTTGAGGATAAGGTTCAATTTGAAGATGGGAGGAATGATATGGTGCCATCACTCATTCCCACTTCATCCGAGGTTCCTGCAGTTGAAGATGTCATGACTCCTTTGGCAACAGCCCAACAACCACTAGGTGTAATGGTTAGAGAGAGTATTCACGTACGTGAATGTATGTGAACAACCCTGATCTATGGATATGATATATATTTTCTCTCTTCTTATTTAATAGATGCCATATTCACAGACCAAGATCGTTCACGTACATTCACGTACATGTTCTCCATATTCTCCACGTATATTTTAGTTGTTATATTCTCAGTTGTTACTTTGTTTATTTAAGTGATGCATGTAATAGCTGTAATAGTAGGGGGGAATATAATATTATTATTCATCATCCCATTTCTCTCGTCTCACCAATTCTAGGACGACTTGGCCTCGAACTCAGGATAGCCATTCTGTTCCGTAAGTATTACAAGGTGTTCTACCAAAGACCAAATATCTTAGTGCTGCGGGTAAACAAACTCTCATTCAAGCAACCCTCTCGGCAATTCCTCAGCATTATATGCCTTGCTTTCGCATACCAGTTTCTACATTGGATTCTTTGGAGAGTGCATCTCGTTGTTTCTTTTGGTCCAATGGTGACAGAAAACTCATTCCTACTGTGAAATGGTCTATCATCTACACTCCTAAAGAAGTCAGGAGGGTTAAATATCAAGTCTCCCCGTTCTATGAACCAAGCCTTGCTTGCTAAAAAAGCTTGGGAACTGCTTCATTCTCCTTTATCTCTTTGGGGTAAATTGATGAAATCTAAATATTTTCCCAATTGTTCCTTTCTTGAGGCTCAATGTTCATCTCCAGCATCTTGGGGTTGGAACTCGATTATCTATGGCCGATCACTTCTTCTTAAAGGATTATTCATTCGTATCGGCCATGGTTACAACTCCTTTCCCACTTCCTGCTTCAGCTCCTAGGACTGTCTCAGATTTTATCATTCCTGATATGGGTTGCTGAAATGTATCGAAGGTGAATAGTTGGTGGCCCCCAGATTATGCAGAGGGTATCTTAGCCATCCCATTACCACTCTTCCCTCTTCCTGATGAGTTCATTTGGTCCCCAACTGCTAGCGGTAAATTTTCTGTTGCCTCTGCATATCCTCTTGCTTTCTCTCGAGAAGTAGTTATTCTTCATCCCTTTTGGCAAAGAATGTGGCATATGACTATAGCTCCAAAGATTAAATCCTTTATTTGGAAGGTTCTGTGGAATAAGGTCCCTCTTCAAACTTGCTCAATTAGAGAGGCCTTTCTCTCCAAGACCAGTGCCCCTTTTGTGGAATAATACCTTTGGACTCGAACCATCTTTTCCTCACTTTTAATTTCTCCGCTTCGGTTTGGAATGATTCTGGTTTTGGCTCTCTTTCTTCCAATTCCAACTCTATTCAAGATTGAATCTCAGCTATTCTATTTTAACCTGGTTCAAGAATTAGAAGACATTGGTTATCCTCTCTTATGGCAAGCGTTATCTGGCAATTATGGCCATCCTATCTGGACATAGTCTTCAGATCCACATCTAGTTCCATCTCTTCCATAATCTACCGAAGTCATCAGTTGGTTATGGAATTCTGCAATCCTATTTCCATCACTCCAATTGTTCATACTGTCCAAGTCCAATGGTGTCCTCCATGAGAAAACTATATTAAAGCTAATGTAGATGCATCTTGCCTTGGTTGTCCTGGTCCTGTGGGCATCGAAGGAGTTTTTTGTGATCACAATTGTATATTTCTCTATGGGGTTTTGCTGTGATGTCTTTGTTTCTAACCGATGTCGACCCTCTACTTACGAATGATTGATAATACCCCATTGTTGCATGATACCTTCTTTGAACCATCCAAACCCCTTAGTCAACAGATTCTCGCTTGACCTTTGGTGTGGGAACACTCAATCCTCCCTACTTTAAGTGCTATGCACGAGGACAATTGAGATTTTTTTATTGTTTTGGCCAATTGAGATGCTTCTCTACTTGAGGCTCTTTTTGTTGTGACAATGTCTATGATACCTAGGCTATGAGTGAGCAGAAGACAGAAGGGTGTCAATTTAAAACCAGAACTAAAAACTATAACTGGTCATTTAAAACCAAACTGAATCAGACCAAAAAAAATTGGTTCAATCTTGGTTTAATTTGAACTCCATTCGTTTTCATCTCACTTTTTGTCTAAAAACCGTCATTTTGAATTATATAGAACCAAATGAAGTGCAACTCATTAACCTAACCTAAACCATTGTAAACCCTCAAAGGCCAAAACACAATTGTAAGATTCCAGTTTTCACTTCGCCTCTTTTGCCTATGTTTTCTGACTACTGAATTTCCTCACTTATCTTTTGCACTTCAACATATCTTCTTGTTTCTTCTTTTATGTCTTGCTTCTTCAAGGCCAATACAAGACATTCCCAATCCTCGTCTAAATTAAAGAACTGAACCAAACAAAATGAACAAATTAAACCAAACTACTGAGACCATATATGATCCAAACGAAACTGAATACAGAAAACCAAATAGGAACCAAATAAAACCAAACCGAATCAGATTGGTTTCCATTTGATATTATGAAAATTATTTGATTTCAATTCGATTTTACATATTGTGTCCTGAATTGAACCAAAAACAAAAATCAAAACCAAACCAATTGACACCGTTAGGGTAAACAAAACCAACTTGACCCTTGGCCCCAGTATTATATTTGGTTAATTGCAACCATTTTCCTTTGGGAGAGAAGTAGCCAGGTATAGATATTTCTCCCTCTCCCCCCAATGAATAAAAGTAGCTAATTCTAACTAACATGATGAAAAACACATCTCAAGAAAATTATCCTATTGGACCATTGTAAATTCCCAACATCAAGAAAATCGAACAATCAGGAATCTAGAGTAACTGCCAAGCAGCTCAAGTTGTAATTAATCCTGTGAATGTAATGGGTCCTACGGGAAGTATAACAATCCTTAATCTCCAGAGAAATACATTTACTATCTATAATCCTCCTCCCCTTCGATCAATGGATTGTTTAGTTAGATAGAAACAGAGAGCACATCTTTCATCCCAGTAAAAGTGGGAAAATGATAAGCAACACTAATGTGTTCATTCCTTCGATTTAAAAAAAAAAAGTTACATTTTTATTGTTTATGCTAACTTTTTCATTCCTTCAATTAAAAAGCAAAGGAGTATAGATTTTATTTTTTTAGTTTTGTTTCTTCTCAGCTTTCAGAAACTCAATGGAACTTATGGGACTTAACCGTTTTATCTCATCACTTACAGGGGGGAAAAAAATATATTTTACATATTTACTGTCTTTGTTTTTGGTTTCATCCCTTCAAGTCAAAGGAAAATGAAAAAATTCATTTACATATTTACTCTGTTTCTTTTGGGGAATTCAAGAACTCAACAGCACTGATGACCAGGTTACATCATCAAATTCTTGTATAACTGCGTCTGCATAAAATACTGATTCTATAATATTGACAGTTGACCTCACTGATGCCGTAGGCTGACCAACTCAATGTCAAATACCAGAGTTCCTAATGTTGAGCCTTCTCCATTAGCCAGACGTGTTGGATTGAAAATGGTGGTAAACAGCCTTTGTCTGTCAAAAAACTGAAGAGCAAGATACAACAAAGAGCTATATAAACATCTTGGAATTAGTAAAAGAAATGACTATTATGTATAAGAACATAATTCCCTTCTCTTTATAGACAATCTGATTTGGAAAGAATTTTATTAAACAAGTCGGCCCCAAAACAAGATTGCATTGTTTAAACCAAATACATGAAATCCCTACAAAAAATCATAAGAGCAGTAAGAGGATGATTGAACCCATTCACACTAAAGCATCTCAAATTATAAGGCCTACAGTTTTAAGGATAGATAGCCCAAGGAAGCAAGGAACAAATACTTTCCACCTCAAAGATAGCATAAATTCCTTTCCTTCCTATCAACCCATTCACAGAGAATCTACACTGGCTTACAGAAACCATTTGCCAGCCATGCAAGATTGGAGTACTTGATGGCATCAAAGGAGACAGAAAAGTGGCACCTCAAATTGATGTCACAGTGGATGACCCATCACTGTACAGAGTGATTCACAAATGGCAGCTTACTACATAGAAAAATTACACTGGATCTGCAATTTATTTACAGTTCCTTCTGCAGTCTGCGTCAGGGAACACATATTGGGTATAATGTATTAATCCTAGAGATTCATGAGACAAAATAAACTTTTGTCCAGGAAAATCTTGGAGGAACGAAAAAGGAAAAATAAAAAATTTAAAAAAGAAAGAAGAGAAAAGCCGCCTTTGGTGAGACATTGGGTTGCTACATTCTCTTACCTTCTTTTAAGAAAAAAAAAAAAAAACTCCCTAGTTACCATGGCTGAAGTTATTATGTCTAGTTTGTCCAACCAAACCTACTTGACTTTTCTTTGGGTACAGACAGGAATCTGTTAAAAGTGCATTTGCTAGTTACTAAGCTGATCACCCTTGTCATTGATGTGCCTTCCACTACATTAAATTGGTAAACCAAACACCTTCCTCAAAAGCCACAAAATATAGGAGCACTTCTACAAGTCTCTTCCCACAAGCATACATTATGACCTCTATCCACACTACAAGAAATTGCAATTTAACATCTTGCCACCATCTGAGACTTGTACAATGGCTAAAGTTATTATGTCTAGTTTGTCCAACCAAGCTTCCTGTTGGAAGTCTATCGAGAGAAAGTGTCTTCCCACAAGCATACATTCTATCCCGACCATAGATTCAACTTCGAGAAGATAAAAGCTTATCTGGCCAATCCACCTGTTCTGGCTCCACCTTAACCTGGCCTTACTTAGCTCTCTTTCACAACTCGGGCACCTGGTTGGCCCGACCATTCCTTTAGATTTCAGCCTCTCACCAGTAGCAGGTCTGCCATGAGCAACAAGCCACACATCCTATAACTCTATAAGCAATTGCAATTTAACATCTTGCCACCATTTGAGACTTGTACATTGGCTAAAGTTATTATGTCTAGTTTGTCCAACCAAGGGCTTTACTTCCTGTTAGAAGTCTATCGAGAGAACGGAGGAGTCTACTCGTCCCTTGGGTTTTCCTAGTCCTATTAGGATTGTGAGTTTGGGTTTTCCTAATCCTATTAGGACTGTCCCATTAGGACTGAATATGATTAGAAGTTAGCAATTAGTATTAGTTTCCTATTTTGGTCTATTTTGTTCTTTCCTATTCCTAATAGGACTTGTATTGGCTATTCTATTTAATGAATGAATGTGGGCAGCCCCAATCTAATCGATTGGCACACCTCACAGGTCTCTATCTCTCCCTCACTCTCTTTTTCTTCTATTGTCTTTACACTTCCATTATGGCAACTGCTCTTCTCCATAAGCTGTTTTGTCCTTGTCTGCAACTCCACATCTCCATGGCTATTTTACAGGCCAGGCCTCATTCATCACCGATCAACCTAATAGGTATTAAGCCCACACCCATTTGTCCCTTTGTAAGACACACTCCAGCTTAAACCCCAATCGACAAAATGATTCTTCTTAAAATCGTTGATAAATTCACACGTCAATTTATCATCATTTTTTACCAGTATACAGTGGCACATAGAACAGAAATAGATATACACTTTTTGAAATGGAGATGCGGTGGATCACTTCACTTTTGCAAGTTGCCACATCATGGAGATGCGATGACACATAGAACAGAAATAGATATACAGTTATTGTAATGGAGATGCAGTGGAACACTTCATTCACTCTTGCAAGTTGCCACATCATGGGTACAGCACTCTCTGATAAAAGTATCTCCATATCCTTACAATTGGGTCCTGCTGCTCTGATATCTTCTTCATGTTGAAAACTACTCTTCTTCTCAACCCCAACCGGTCATACCCCCTCCCCCTCCAAACCAGAAAAAAAAGAAAGCAACAATTTTTATTTTGGTAGGTCAAAAGGATATGGATTCTTAGAAGTTGACAGAAACATGATATCACTTTAAAGTAGAAACTTCATATTGAAATAAACTTTCTCACGTTGATCTGCAAAGTAAGACTGCCCCCAGAGAACTGTACATATTATATCATGTTAAGTTTGTCTCTAATTCTTGACCCGTTTTGAAGAATGACCCGAATGAAATTTTTTCTGAGATCTGTGATGGAGCAGAGGGGTTGGTCCGTGACTCGATGGATCGACCCACAACTTGGATGAGCAAATAATGTATTATCATCTTGTTGAGCACGCATTGTAATTTGGGGGGTTTTTTGACCTAGGGATTTTGGGCGAGTTCTCTTGTCGCAATTTGAGTGTATTTGAGCAATCTACATTGTAACGTCTCTTCTATAATAGTGAAACATCTTATTCTTCACCCAAGGACGTAGCACACCACATCGATGTGTGAACCTTGTTAAATCTGTGTTGTGTGCGAACTTGTCTCTCTTTTTTTTCTTCGTATTAGTTGGTGTTTGCTCTAACATATTACAACAACAGTTTTCATTCAACTATAATCCTTCAATCCTATGACCCACTTTCGAACAAAAACTAAGAGTTTCTACCACTATAGTAAAATTAGAAAAATGGGCGAGCATGTTGCCACGTTAAAATGCCTCCAAAACACTTGAATAAACCTTATTAGAAAGAATCATTGAAATGAACAGCTACATCCAGTTCCATTTGAAGCCAAAGCCCATATAGTAAATTAATCTTATTGTGAGACCTCCAAAAACTATAATTGTCCAAAATCCAGTTCCAAATTTTCAGATCTTGAAATCACCTTCAGGAAAAACATTGTAAGGTATTTGTGGGTGTTGAGTTTTAGGAGTAAGGGTATTTTTGTCCCAACACATGCTATTATGTATTAGGGCATTATCAGTGCAGGGTACAAGGGTAGTCCTGTCCCTGAGCAAGTGTTTATTGTTATATATATCATGGGACTGACCTGCGGTCGACTATCCTGGTCTGAGCTGTAGGTTAGTTCCCCCCTTGGGACTGATTTGTGCTCTCGCCTCTGCCCTCTCTTCTGTCTTCTTTTCTTGGTTTGACTGCAGGATTCTGGAATTCTAACATGGTATCAGAGCCTCTGTGATCAAACCTAGGGTTTATACATTCTTCTCTGTTGACTTCATTCTTCCGGTAACCTCTCTGGTGTGCAACCGCCTACTGCTGCGTTTACTATGGTTTAAATCACATGGGTGTTAGATAATGCCTCTTTACTCATTTTATTAATTGACAATCGAAGACTGATTTTTGACAGGGTTGTTTATACTTCATCGATTTTTGCCCCATGGTCTGTAATACACACCCTAAACCCTACCGGTGATTGTTTGTTTGGTGATGACTATGGAGAGATCCGGTCTTGATAATATGGCCCTACATTAGCAATCCTTTCTTTTCTACTTTTTTTTTTTGTTCCTCATGGCTGAGACCAAAACTACCACTGCTGCTGCTACATCTTCCTCGGACAATGTGAATGTCCAGATTACCTCTATCAAGCTCAAAGGAAGTTTGAACTACCTACTTTAGGCTCAATCTGTGAAGGTTTATCTTATGGCCAAAGATAAACTTGAATATACTACATTTGATTCTCCCCAGTCCACTGATAAGGGATATAATGACTGGATGAAGGAAAATGCATTAATTTTGATATGGTTGTGGAATAGAATGGAACCAGATGTCGCTGCCAATGTCATGTTCCACACTACTGCAAAAGGGGTATGAGATGATTTGAAGGAAACCTACTCCCAGGAGAAGAATATGACTCGTATTTATGATATCTATGAGAAGTTGTTCCAATTTCGCCAATCTGACAAGTCTCTATCAAAATACTACATGCTTTCAAGGGAATGGTTGAAGAACTCAATGTCTTCTAGCCCTTAACTACAGATATGGAAAAGTTCAAAGCTCAGCGTAATGAATTCTTTGTTTCCAAGTTCTTGGCTGGCTTGAATAATGATCTGAAGGCAGTGAATGGTCATTTACTTGCTGGCGACACTGTCCCTACACTGAATGATACTTACTCACACCTTCAGTGCATCACATCTTCTACAAAATCTGATCAGTTCACTAAAGACAATTCAGCCTTTCTTGCTAGCCGTGGACATGGCCGAAGTCGTGGGGGAGGCCATTTGTTTGGTGGACGGGGTTCTAGTAGACAACACTTTGATCGTGGACAGCAATATAATCATTCTTTTCACCAATGCTCTTACTATAGGAAGCCCAACCATACTGTAGAGACTTGTTAGGCAAAGCATAGCAAACCAGAGTGGGCAACCCAATAAGCCAATCATGCAGTGTCAGATGATGGTACTGACCTGGTATCTCCCAATGATACTAAACCAGGGACTTCTTCAGGAGATTCCCACCAGTCTACGTGCTGATATCAATCAATTACTAAGGCGGTTGCAGACTCTTGACTCTAATACATCTAATGGTGCATCTACATCCACTGCTACCTTGGCACAAGCAGGTACATCAGCCCTTCTTACCACTACTTCTACCCCCTGGATTATTGATTCAGGGGCCTCAGCTCATATGACTGGTAAGTCATCCATGTTTAACTCTTTTTCCCCTAGTACCACATCTACATCTGTTGTTCTTTCAAATGGTGCTTCAACCCCTGTTTGAAGTCATGGTACTATCTCACCTACCACCTCACTTAACTTGTCCTCTGTGTTACATGTTCCCAAATTTCCATTAAGTCTTCTCTCAGTAAGTCAGTTAACAAAGTCCTTAAATTGCTCAGTAACTTTCTTCTCTTCTTACTGTGTTTTTCAAGATCTTCACAAGAGGAAGACGATTGGTGGAGGGCATGAAAAAGATGGTTTATATTCTCTCTACTGTGGCACTCCTGCTACTTCCGCTGCTATTACAGCCGTTGGGGATGTGACTCCTTTCCAATGGCACTGTCGTTTAGGTCATTTGTCCTTATCTAGGTTGCAAATCTTATTTCCTAGTTTTAAGTCTATAGCAAAGTTAGAGTGTGAAGCGTGTGAGTTAGGAAAGCATCATCGTGTGTCTTTCCCATCTCGCTCTGTGCTCTGGAGTCCGTCTTTATTTTCCTTAGTTCATTCAAATGTTTAGGGTCCTTGTCGAGTCAACAATAGGTTTAGGTTTTGATATTTTGTGACTTTTGTTGACGACCACTCTCGTCTTACATTATTGTACTTGTTAAAGGATCGATCTGAATTTTTATCTATGTTTCAGACTTTCTATAATGAAATAAGAACTCAATTTGGCATTTTAATTAAGATCTTTTGTTCTGACAATGCTTTAGAATATGTCCAAAATGAGATTTCTGATTTTTGTACTGCCCGTGGGATGATACACCAAACTAGCTGCTCTTATATCCCTCAACAAATGGGGTGACTGAGTGCAAGAATCAACATCTCCTTAAGGTAGCACGGGCAATTATGTTACATATGCATGTTCCGAAATCTTTTTGGAGTGATGGAGTTTTAACTGCCTGTCATTTAATTAATTGCATTTCATATTCAGTTCTTTCCGATCGATCTCCTTTTTCTATTGTTTTTCCCAACTTGCCCAGTTTTTCGGTTCCTCCTCGTGTTTTTGGCTGTCTGTTTTGTTCATAACTTGCATGCTCTGTCTAATAAGTTATCTCCTAGGTCCACTAAATGCATCTTTTTGGGTTATTCCCATACTCAGAAAGGGTACAGGCGCTATGACCCAGTCACTCACCGCAATTTTGTTAGTGTTGATGTGTCTTTTTTTGAAGGCACACCTTTTTTTTCTTCCCAAGCATCCCAGCACGGGACCGAGTGGACTTCTCGAGCTCCACCTCCTATCCCTAGTCTCATTCCTTTCCCTAATACCCCTAGTGCCAGCATCCCACCTCCTCTATAGGTTTATCAGCGCCAGAAGCAGCTCGGAAAGCCCAGTGGTGATATTATTACTCCAGCCAATTCGCTACCTCCACTATTGCCCTCCTCTGGTGAAGCTCCAATCCAATCCTGTCCCTGATGACTTACCAATTGCTCATCGTAAAGGTACACGCACTTGCACTAAAAAATATATGTTTGTGTATCCCATTGATAAATTTGTTTCCTTATCTCATCTTCCATCAACTATCCATGGTCTTACATTATCCCTTTCTACTCATACCATTCCCAAATCTCATGTTGATGCCTTGAGTATCCCTAGATGGAAAACTGCCATGGATGTAGAAATGGATGATCTCTTGAACTGTGCCACCTGAAGCCTGGTAGATTTACCTCCTGGTAAGGACTTGGTGAAGTGTCGCTGGGTTTATACTCTTAAGTATCATTCTGATGGCTCTGTTGAGCGGATGAAGGCCCGTCTAGTTGCCAAGGGGTATACTCAGACATATGGGGTTGATTATTTTGAGACATTCTCTCCTATTGCTAGGCTGAACTCTATTCGCCTTCTTATTTTTCTTGCTGTTAACTATGATTGGCCATTGTTTCAGTTGGATATTAAGAATTTTTTTTTATATGGTGATCTGCAGGAAGTAGTGTATATAGAACAACCTCCTAGGTATGTTGCTCAGGGGGAGAATAGAGGTCGAGTGTGTCATTTACACAAGGCTTTCTATGGACTTAAACAGTCCCCTCGGTCATGGTTTGACAAATTTAAACTACTATGGTAACTTGTGGGTTTTCCCAATGTTATTCTGATCACTCTGTCTTTGTTCATCACAGAGGTAATAAATTGATTGTCTTAGTGGTTTGTGTGAATGATATTATCCTCACTGGCAATGATGGGGCAGGAATTTCTAAAGTTAAGGAGTACTTGCAACAACACTTTCAGACCAAAGACTCAGGCCAACTTCATTATTTTCTTAGGATTGAAGTGGTTAGATGCAAGAAGGGGATCAATGTTGGTGTATGATGTCTTGTATTCCGTCGCAGTTTAATCCAGGGAGTACTGGTGCAGCACCTAGACAGGCAGGACGACGGTCCCACTAGCTGGTTAGCGGGCCGTGGGGGTTACAAGGGGGGCAGGAGGCCCCCCTGCATAGCAGGGGGTGTAGGGGAGCGCAGCCCCCCGCTCGAATTTTTTATTTGAGGGCAATTGTAGTTTAATCCGGATTGGGATTTTTTCGCTATATATCTGTAGCGAAGGTTTCTTTCTCTGTAATGCAAGCAATACTGAGAGGTGTGAGGACGAGCGCTGTAACCCTATTCTCCATTGATAGTGAAGCAGGATCTCATCTCACCGGGGACGTAGGCAACCTTGCTGAACCTCGTAAAATCCGTGTGCATTGTTTGTTTTGTTTTTCCATTATCTTCTGCATCGTTTTAGGGTTGCGTTTCTACAATCAGTTTATCTCAAAAGAAGTATGTGTTGGATCTTTTGTCGGATACTGGGATGCTTGCATCCAAACCTGTGGATATCCCTATGGACCCTCACGGCCTCACCAGAAATTTGGTGTTCATGCAGTCTGCTCAGAAAGCACATTGGGATGCAGCTATTCATGTTCTTCAGTATTTAAAGGGTACTCCTGGTAAAGGGCTGATCTATCGCCCTAATCGGCATATGGATCTGATTGGCTACTCCGATGCTGATTGGGCTGGCTCTGATAGTGATCGTAGGTCCACTAAAGGTTATTGTACTTTTGTTGGAAGCAGAATACAAAGCTATGGCTCACACCACTGCTTAGTTTATGTGGTTACGGTCATTACTTTTGGAGTTGGGTTTTCCAATAAACAAGCCTATGGAGATGTACTATGACAAACAAGTAGCTGTGTATATTGCTAGTAATCCTGTCTTCCATGAGAAAACTAAACATATTGAAGTGGATTGCCACTTTGTTCGTGATGCTTTTCTTAAGATGTTAGTCAAGACTCCGTTTGTTCCTTCCTCAGATCAGTTGGCAATGTTTACTAAGTCTTTGTTTGCTCCTAGTTTTCGCAGTGGTTGTACCAAGCTGAGCATGGGTGATGTATATGCTCTAGCTTGAGGGGGAGTGTTGAGTTTTAGGAGTAAGGGTATTTTTGTCCCAACACATGCTATTATGTATTAGGGGGTATTCGTGTCCCTGCGCAAGTGTTGAATGCTATATATATCATGGGACTGACCTGCGGTCGACTATTCTGGTCTAAGCCGCAGGTTAGTTCCCCCCTTGGGACTGATTTGTGCTCTCGCCTCTTCCCTTTCTTTTGTCTTCTTCTTTTCTTCTTCTCTTCTTTTCTTGGTTTGCTTGCAGGATTCTGGAATTCTAACAGCGTAAATAAATGCAGGCATAATGGTTAGTGAAGTATGTATGTATTTATATTGGTCAGGTGAGAATAAGGATAGAGGTTACGGTATTGCATGGGAATGAGAAGACTTGAGTTCAACCAATACCAAGATTGACGCTAATGCAGAGTTTATAATTTGAATGGTCGATCATCAATAATCTGAGGTTGGATATCAGATTTGTTAGACTGGGTGAGGCACTCAATCAAGATGGATTTCACCCAAACTGTACTTGTTACTACTTTTAGAGGATATTGGATACAATTGGATAAAATATTGCAGTTTAACGCTTGTTCTTTTTTCTGAAGAATGTCTTTTATCCCAACTACTGAAAGAGATCCAATCTAAGGGCTGTGACGTAGTCTAGAGTTACTAGGAGACTCAAGTCAATTTTTTACTAGGAAACTCGATCAAATTTTTTTTTTTTTTTTTTTTTATACTAAGAGTTACTATGAGACTCGGTCAATTTTTTACGAGGAGTGGAAACACTAACAATTAAAATGTACAGCATAGTTGTACTTTCCAGGTTTAAGAGAATATGAAGAGAGCAGTTGTACCCAGGGTTTGGGTCCTGTATAGAAACTAGACTACATTGTACTGTTTCTCATCTTTCTCAAGATAAAGACTAAAGAATAAGATCAGAAAACAACCCATGTACATAGGCCATAAAACCCAATTGCATAAATATCTGGCTTTATGTTTACTTTGATTTTATTGCTTCGTTTTTGGGCTATCTATTGAAGAAGCGCTGCAAAATTTAGTGCTACTTTTAATCAACTGAGATTAGAGCAGAGTGTGTAAGATCCATGCAACTACAGGGAGAACCTCCGGTGCGTGCAACTGTTTGCCCAATACATTTGCTTCAATAAAACAAGTGCAATGTCGTGATTAATCAATCAATAACACTCATTTCTAGAATAAAGAGGAATGAAATTTGGGGCAGAAACAAAAGCAATCAAATGATGGATAACAGAAAAAATTAATCTATTTGTATTGACACATGGTGCCCCTTGTCATAGAAGGCTTTGAGAGTAATGATATGTGTTAAGTTTGTCTCGAATTCTTGACCCGTTTTGAAGATTGACCAGCTCTGACATATTTTGGTGGCAGCCCGAATGGGAAGTTTTTTGAGATCTGTGATGGTAATAGAGGGGTTGGACCAGATTGACCATGACCCGATGGGTCGACCCGCGACTTGGAGTATATAATGTACTGTTTTTTGGAGCTTTTTCGAGCTAGGGTTTCAGGGCAAGTTTTCTTGTCGTTGCTTGGGTGTAATCTCTTTTTTGCATTGTGAAACATCTTCTTCTTCGCCTGAGGACGTAGCACACCACACTGGTGTGTGAACCTCGTTAAATCTTTGTGTTGTGCAAATCTATTATCTATTTGTTTTCGTATTTCTTGGTATTTGCTCTAACAATATGATACATCAACTCTTCCCCTGTCTCCCCAGGAAATTGTTTTGAGTAAAGTTATGATATATCAACACCACTGAACCAGAAATAAGGACCTAAAAGGGTAACAGAGAAGGATTTTCAAACCCTAATGTTGTATTGCATCATTACAACAGTTGTCCATTGGTTACTCATTGTACCTCACCAAAAAGAAGAAGCAAACCTTGCTTTAGCATCAATGGAGAATTAAATCACATAGCCTACAAACATAATAAACTGTATAAACTATAGAGTAACAAACCAGAGATGCATACAAGTGTAGAATTAAACAACTAATTAATTTGAAAGACTACTACAAAATTATCTATGTTCTCTAATTTCTTCCTTCAAATGACAAGAAGACATTCTGTTTCTTTCACCATTCTGCATCAGTAATGAAACTTTTCTTCCCTTTTTTTTTCCATAGAGAAGAAGGAACAATGAGGTAAGGAACAATCTTATCTCAGATTGTGCTCATCAAGTGGAAATAAAAGTATAAAACTCGAGCAATAGCACAGCAATTGAAATTTGATTTTTTCAATTGAATATATTAAGCTTGATAGATGAACCTAATATAATCCATAAACATTGTATTACAAGATCTTTATCTTCTTCTATTTACAGAATTCAAGAGCTAAAAGAGAGCAAAATAATCAGCAAAAGAAATGGGGAGGGGAATTTATACATACGTTAGGTGGCAAGGGTTCTTGCGATGTGTTCTGGTATCCTTGGGTTGGTGGTATAATGACTCTACGGATACTCCCTACTTTCATTGATCTCACAGCTGTTTCAATGCCTGAAATGACCTACACAAGTCATTTCCAAATATCAAGGTCAAGAAATTTCTTGAAATTCCTTAGACCCAATAAACCCTAGCCAATTCAATTACAAAAATATCCCAAGATAGGTTGTGAGTAAGAAAGCCTTCTATAAGACCCATGGTGAAACAGGATCACACCATTTCAACTCATTTTATGAGTCCTTTTTCAGTGCTAATGGAAAAGTCTACGTGTATTTTGAATGTGATAAAGGACATGGAGAAACCAGAGAAAACTAAGTAATAAGAGGAAAGGAGGCAATAGAAATGCAATCGAGAAAAGAAAATCAACCTTCTTTTAGAGTATTTCAAGTCATTGATGCAGTTGAAAACAAGAGATGGGCATATTGCAAAGGTTGTTTAGTTACACAAAGATATGGGTTCTTGTAGAGTTTCAGTACCCACGAAGTTTGAAGAGCTGTTTCAAATGGTGATTCGAAGAAATTTCCCAAACCCCTTAGTGGGGGGTGGGGGTGGTAGACGTTATAGTATCTAACCATGTGTGCTTTCACAGATGAGGCACCTGTAATTTCTATAATGTTGTTTATATATCCGTTATTTATTTATTTATTTATTTTTTTTTTTTGGGGGGGGGGGGTGGGGTTGGGGTGTGGAAAAGGAAGCGTTATTGTTATTTTGACATATAAATCTGAGATAGTCTTTTACAGCCAACTCTCGGAAGATTGGGCACTCTTGTAGGGTCAGAGGGCTTATGCCATTTCCTTAAAGGAAGGTTTTGGGACAATGAAGTAAACCATTAGCATTTTGCCCCACCATCTACTTTAAGGCCTTTTTCTGGAGTGACAGCTATCACAAGTATGCCGTAACAAAGCATAAACAGTGCAAATTCGGTTATTAACAAAGGAAATCGCAATTTATCTTCTGAGCTTACTCTGCCGGAACCAAGTATGAATACAAATGGAATCGGTTCACCCATTTCATCTTTGTGACCATAAGTTGAATCAAAGAGCCATCCTTGTTTTGCTGCTAACCTTCCATAGTAATGGACTGCAACCTTTACAACCAAAAGTGAAATTGAGGTCAGTTAAGTCATTTCATCCAAACAAAACAACCATTTGGTATTCTGCAAGATACCACATCTGTTCCACATAAACCTGTTAAAAGTTAAAACGACACACATCATATATGTTAATCTAAAATCCATTTTCATGTGGGTTGAAAATGAAATACTACATTTAAGAATACAGATATTAAATTCACCAATTTAAAAACTTTCTCCATATTTTCATAAACAAGGAATATAGATCAGAGCATTTAAGAACCTCACTTCAAGATGGCCACGCCTACTTTCCAGAAGAGATTACTTATATAGTGAAGTTGCCCTTTCAAGCTATGTTGATCAGGAACAAGGCCTTTATCAGTTCTTTCAAGATTTGGAGCTCTTCCAAGGACAAATGTTTTGTGTTATGATACTGCAGGTTTCAAGTGTGCGTTTAATGCCACATGGAGATCTAAAATCACCAGCCAGACAATCTAAATCATATAGGGCCAACTGATTTAACTACAGAATAAATTCTGTTGTCTAACCCAGGCCAAGGTCAATTGCATTTATATCAGTGAAAAATATACCTGTCAAACATTCTTTAATTATTTGGCTGCCATTATCTATGCAGTCCCCTTTGAAAAACTATGCAATATATTGGCTCTTTATGCAACATGTCATTAGGCTTTAGAGCTGAAACATACTTGGAAGAGATTCACAAATATTTTGGCCGCCCATTCAGTAGCCATGGGTTCGAACATAGTATTATTGCCAAAGACAAACCTGACCTCTTTTTTCCATCCTAAAGATTGAGAATTTAAAGTACCAAATTAACTATCTACTCCGATGGCCAGACAATAAGCCCGGTTTAAGAACTTTGAGATCCCTGCTTGATAGTCAATACTTATATATCACAGTTTGTTATAATTATATCTCTTTATTAAGTGGAGCACAGAATTTTAAATTTTAACTATCTTGAAGAATTATTTTAGTCAAAAGATAAGTCCAAGAGGAACTTCTCATTCTCCAAACTTATAAAACCCAGAAGGACAGTTAAATCACATTTGAGGTGTAGTTGATAAACATTCAAGTGTTCAACCCTCATTACAATACCTGACAGAAAGCATCTCTTATATGCTTACATGAAGCAGTAATCATAAATCATGAAAAATACAAGAGAAAACTAATTGAAGTTCTTTAAAAACATGTAATTCTGCCAAAATATTCAATAGAATTGAGTTACCTGATCTCCATTGACGGGTACTTCCCCATCACCTACTCGAAGGTCCAAAACCTTCACTCCACCAGAACCTTCGAGCTCTGAAAACTCAGGAGGGGCAGCTCTGGATGAAGAATCAGAGACGATAAATAGTGTAAATGTAGAAGAGAGAACAGAAAGAGATAAAGCTCTTCTCGTCCTTGTTGACAATGATGATGATGAAGAAGAAGAAGAAGAAGAAGAGGAGGAGGATATTGTTGCAGAGATGATTGATGGGGTTTTAGGAATCGAAACCGTTATATGATTGAGAAGAGGAAGAGACGAGAGAGAAATAGAGCAGCAGTGGAGCTTCATCTTTTGCAGAAAAAAAAAAACAGAAAACAAAACGCCGTCCGTGGGAATCGAACCCACGACCACGTGGTTAAAAGCCACGCGCTCTACCAGCTGAGCTAGGACGGCTTTGACAAGGTAATGATAATAATTAATTTTGTCCATTATTGTTCAAGATTTAAAGCCGTTTCAGCCGAGGGCACTGAGGCACAAACTGAAAAGGCGTATGAAAAGATGAGAAATGAAAAATAAACAATAACAAATGAAAGTTAAAAGTAAGAGAAAACGAGGCATAACCTAATAAGCAGGAGAACTTCACTTAAATGGGATGGGTTACATGCGTCCTTGCTCTCCAATAAGCTTTATTTGAGGTCATACTTGGTACAAGTTCAAACTATGTATGTCATTCCTCACAATTTCTCCTATGATCATTTTAGGCCTACCCCTATCTCTTTTACCTCCTTCAATCAGAATCATCACTTTTTTTTACTGGGACATCCCTAGGCCTCCGTTGAACATGATCATACAGCCTCAAATGAGTTTCGTGGAGCTTATCATTGATCGGGACAACTCCCAAATTAGCTTTAATATGTTCATTTCTTATTTCATCCTTTCTACTTTTTCTGCACATCCATCTTGATATCATCTTTGCTATACATTGCTTCACAATATGATATTTCTTAATTGACCAACATTCTTTCCCATACATGATAACTGGGTGATGGATTTAACCTTGTTTAAAAAAAAAAAAAACTATTGGTTTTTTTACCATTTTACCCTTATATCTTCCTTAATGAATCATAGGATTGGTGAAGATAATGGATTAGTCTTGGTTGATACCGATCCTATCCATGCAATCCTAACCATCCTATCTGAGTTTTAACACCATGGTTTTTAGTGTCAGTCTTGTTCGTTGACGAAACTCATGAATAAGTTTTCTAGGAGGAGTGTGAAAAATTCGAATGTGACAGTTAAAACCAATTGAAACCAACTGGAAAACTCAAATCAAACCGACCATTAACTCTAATGGTTCGACTTTGGTTCATAAAAAAATTTCTTATTTTTGACCAATCTGGGCCAATCTCTCTCTCTCTCTCACACACACACATATATACAAACACATATTCATGGTTCTAAAAATTGGTTTCAGATCACTCGATTTGTATTTGTATTAGCATAGGTTCTTGGCGGGAATTGTAACGCATGCATGGGAGAGGGAGGAGATATGTCTAATTCTGTTTAAATAGCTACACAACACTCAGAATAAGGAAATTTAGGGAGTGTAAGTTTGGCTTTGATGGCTCGAACCTAGTCTAACTTGGTTATGAGGGTCACCTGACCCAACCTTGACCAGGGTTGAGTTGGGCTTGGGTTAAGACCTAAACCCAGCCCAGACCAACTCGATTTTAACTCTGATCTACTATTTTGTTTAGTGATAGTGTTCCCCTTCTCTTAGGCCTGCATCGTGGGTTACACACGCCACATCATATGTTACACAAGTATTATACAAGCTGTCTGTATGACTTCAACTCGCATCATGTGTTTGTAGACTTTTACCCACATAATGTGTTACATAAGCCATATACTCTTATCTATTGAGTTAAGATGACCAAATGGCCAAAATATTTCCCCCATTTTCTTTATATAGGTTGTCTTTGTGTCTCCTGTCATGCATTGATATAAACTTTAGATACAATAGCAATCATGAAGAATTGGCCAAATTTTGGTCTATCCAATTTATGGGAGATGTGGTGATGCCAGCGATTAAAAGGTTTATCTTATAACCAAATTGATAACCTTGTTTGTTGTAAATTTATGGATTAGGGGTGGACAAGGGCTGGCCATAGTCTCAATATCTCCCCACCCCCCCTTGGTAAGTATAGGCCTAACATTTGTGATCCTTTGTAGGAAAAAAAAAAAAAATACAAGTCAGCCAGGGTCAACCTAGGGTTGGGCTTGAGCGAGAACCCTATAGGGTTGGGTTGTGGTCTTAAGAAACCCAGCCCTGTTTCACCCTTAAGGAAATCCATATGTAAGAAAAATTTCTAATTTGGGTTTAAAGTATATGTATATGGTGGGTATATTGAGGGATCTTATAAAATATTGTCTTCCTATGATGAATTAAGGGGCTTAAAGGCTATATATGAGATTGACCTCTAACCTAGCAATAACATTACAATACAAAGGTCCCATCACTCTTACTATTAGTGTTGTATACAATAGAAGTTCCAATTCCCATCCGGAGCCTGGCTTCTTGACGCTCATCTCCATTACTTTAGGCCTGCTTGTGTTTTGTTTATTGTATGTTATAATGTTTCTTAATTCTTCTATTGATATTAGGATTTTGATTTAACATCTTACTCTAATATGCTTGCAGTAGGTAATAATACTATTTACAAACTTACCTTGATAAGACAACAATTTAGAAGAACAAGATCCACATTCTTATTGTGAGATTTTTTTTTTTTTTAATTATAAAAGAACAAATTTATTATTGTCCAAAAAATTGTTAAACATTGGGTTAATTGTCTTGGTCGGGAGTTTCTTGTTTATAGCACTTAGGCTATGGATTGGAGCATTGTGATTAATTCATCAGTTTTGAGACAGATTTTTTTTTGTTAACAAAACAATTGATAAATCGAAACGAGCGGGACAACACTTCATGGCCAAAAAGTAGATGTCTCCATTCAGAAGCTTTCCTATATATTCATCATCACTCCAAATTTCGTCCATCTCCCATCTTTCTTCTTTAGCACGCATCAGCCCATGGAGAAGGCCCTTGTTGATGTTTCAAAAAATTTTCCTGTCATTAAGTAGTTGGCTGAAAGTAAGACATATTTCCCTTTCTTTAGAATAAAAGCAGTCCATCCAGAAATACGTTTAGTAGAGGTAGTAACACCTATGTGGATTAAGGTGTTGTGGAAAAAGGAAAATGTTGGGTCGTGTGGGGGGTGGGGGCAAATGTGTGATCCCCTGCTTTGTTAAGGAGGACAGATTGATGCCATTAAAGATCCAATATTTTACTTGTTGTAGAATAGACATGGGGTTGGGTCTATTATGCCTGAAGAACCTGATTTTTATGTTTTCAAATATAATAACAAGTAATAATAAAAACGGAAAAAAAAGAACTCTAAACAGTTAGTAGGAATAATGTGTTAAAGAGTCCCGGGCACAAGCGGGACGACCGCATAAAAAGTAATGCCGTACCACTAGATCCACTACTGACTAGTCATCAACACCGAAATATAATTGGGAAGCAATTCCTGATACCACGGTACCGGGATTCCCTCCTGCTCCACCCATATTATTTGCCCAGGATGTAAATTCTTGGTTGCAACAGCAACATGATGTTACGATGCAAGGGTTGCAACATCAACAATTGGGCTTCATGATGGGGTTAAATGCACAGATCAATGCTGTCAAGGGGAATGCACGGTCTTACAATACTACACTTGTGTAGCACTGTAATTCGTATTAAATGACAACCATCAGATTTGGATCTTTTAAAATATTGCCTAAATCAAAGCCATTAAATGTGTCAAGAGCTTCAATGTGAAATAAGGAATCTTCTTGCATTTCTTTCCTTCGATGTGCTCCATTAAATGGATAATATTTTACATTGAAAAGTGGTTTTACAATTTTCAAGTATTCATTAGATATGAATGGGGTTGGTAGCCTAGTGGTGAACATGCCCTCAATCCATCACCGTTTGAGTCGGCAGGTTGTAGGTTCGAGTCTTAGTATGTTCACTATCTCTGAATCTGAGATACAACTAACTCTAAAGTGAAACCTGAGTAATTGCAACCCTTAAATACTCAAAATATACAATTTAACAACATCTCATCTGAAATCTTTAAAGACTTGAGGTCCTTTCATATCGAGACAAGTTAGAGGGTTATCCCAACATTATATACGATAAACCCATAAATGAACGAAGAAAATTGAACATTTAAAAAGTATGGATTAAAAAAAAAAATTTGAGATTACAGATTTAAGTAGATTCCTAGATAACCTAAATCAGAAAACATATTAAAATCTGCAGGTTTACATCCATAAAGAGCCAAGGAAAAAAAAAAAACAAGCAAAAAAATTTTAGAAGATAAGAAGTACATTATAGGATCAAGGAGCGAAGACAAATACCTTAAATTAAATCATTGGATAGGAAAAAAAAAAAGCTAAAGAACTGTATAAGAAATCTTACAATATCTTATTTGGAGCCAAAGGAATAATAGAGAAAGGGAACTCTTGGAGCTCTCTTAGAGCAGATTATGGGCTTTGGAAGAGAAGACCAAAGAAGAGACACAACTCTCTGATTTTGTTACCTAATAAAGGGGAGAGAAGAGGGAAGATTTTATTTACTAATAAATAAGATAAGAGATATAATAAATACATGGGGGAAGAGAGATTCTATTTCCTAATGAAGGAGAGGGAAGTGTTTCTTTACTAATAAATAGGATAAGAGAAAGATTGGGTGGAAATATTCTGAGCTATTGTTGTAAGAGACAAAACATTGAGAAATCCTGAGATATTGTAGTTGATTTTTTTGTCTTCTCTGTGGTACATATAAGGAAGGATTTTATGCAGTAAAAACCTTTAAAATGGATAAAAGATCATTAAAAGATACCGTTTTTATGCAATAAATCTCTCCATAATTTTGTGCCTATTTATTTTTTCCCTTTAATACGTAATAATTATAATTGATGACACCCCTTTCTCCTCCATGTTTAGAGAGAGTGAGTGAGAGAAAGAGAAATATAGAGAGAAAATACTCATTTCCTCCACGTTTAGATTTTGTAAGGGATGGAATGAGAGATTTTAGGAGCGGTTTTTTTTTTTATGGTATATCTCTCTCTATATATACCTTTTTAATATTTTCATAATTATTTATAATTCTCTCTATGGAGAATCTCCCTCCATTGTGCTCCACGTTTTTTTCAAAGGGGATGAGAGAGAGAGAGAGAGAGAGAGAGAGAGAGAGAGAGAGAGAGAGAGAGAGAGAGAGAATTAAAGAGGAATATTATATGCATATTTTTAATTCTTTTTAATATTTAATTAATTAATAATTATAATTAATTATTACTCTCTCTTTTCTCCTACACGTTTAGAGAGAGAGAGAAATAGAGAATTATAGAGAATTTATTATTATTAATTTTTTTTATATATCTCCCTCCGTAATTGTTCATTCCATTCACATTCTCCATAATTCTCTCTATTTTTCTCTCCACTCTCTCTATTTTTCCTCCACGTTTAGAGAGAGAGTGTGAGAATTATAGGGTTTATTATTATTATTTGTTTCATCTTCCATTTTGAGAGGTGAGAGGATGAGTGGGTTTAGGGTTTATAATTATGTCTTTTTAATACTTAATAATAATTATAATTATATGTATTTTTAATACTCCACTCTCCTCCTTTCTCTTCCACGTTTAGAGAGGAAGAAGTGAAAATTATAGAGTTTATTATTATTATTTGATTTATCTTCCATTTTTATGGGTGAGAGGATGAGTGGGTTTAGGTAGGGGTGTCAACTGGTCGGGCCAATCTGATTTCATTCGGGCTTAAGTGGGCTTAAAGGTTTTCAAAGGCTACACCGTGTCAGTCCATGTAACTAATCGGGCTTAGTTATTGAGGGCATGGTATGTTTTATATTTGGTCGGTCGGCCTCGGGCTATAATCGAGCTACCTTAATTGGGCTACGGATATGTTTAGTGTTAAATGGGTTTTAACTAGTTTTTAAACGGACCCTCTTTAAAATGTACTCTTATATTCCAACCCACTCATGCAAGCCCAAAAAAATGACAATAAATCAATAAATGATACCAAATATAACCATTATTTAAAACGTAAACATGTCTTTAATTTTTAGTTTTTACTCTTTAATTTGGGGGGTAAAATAGGTATTCTATAATCATTAAAGGGTTGGGCCAGGCAGGTGCATAATAGGCCGATCTCGATCGAGTGTTATTCGGTCGGTGCCTGACGGTCCAAGTAACAAAATCGAGACCGATTGTTTATAAACGGTCCAAGCCGGGCCGGACCGGTCTATAAACGATCGATTTAGTTGGGTCGGGCCATGAATGAACACCCCTAGGTTTAGGGTTTATAATTATATGTCTTTTTAATACTCCACTCTACCCCCTTTCTACTCCACGTTTAGAGAGAGAGAGAGAGAGAGAGAGAATTATAAAGAGTTTATTATGATATTGTTTCATATTCCATTTTAAGGGGTTTTTGGCCATTTGGGGATTTTTTTCTAATGTTTTCTGGTCATTTGGGAATTTTTTTTTGTAAATGTAAATGGTTTTTTGGTGATTTTGAAAAAGTATACTAAAGACAGGGAGTACGTACTTTTATATATTGGTAGATGTAAATGGTTTTTTGATCATTTTGAAGAAGTATACCAAAGACAGGGAGTACGTACTTTTATATAGTAGTTTGATATAATATAGAGAAAATTGCATGGTCACCCCCTGAACTTTGGTCCTTATTCAACGCCAGCCCCTGGACTTTTCGAAACGTCAAAGCCACATTTTAAAAATTCAAAAAATTCTAAATCAGTCCCTACCGTTAGCCGACCGTGTTAAATGAATGAAAACCTATTAGTTTTTTTACAATATACTGAAAATACCCCACCTATTGTGAGAGGACAATATTGCCCTCTCTTTTATTTGCTTCTTCTAATCCCATCTCCCATCTCCCATCTCCCATCTCCCATCTCCCATCCCACTCCTCTCACTCACTCTGTCAAACAAGAAGAAGAAGAAGACGGTACGATAACCTGCAACTCGATCCATCCCTCTGGCGTGCGAACCTCTCCCAAGGTATGTAGGGTTCGGCTTCTTCTTCTTGGGCATTTAGGGTTCTTCTTCCTTGGTTAATCTAGGGTTTATATCCTATGGAATACTGGAGATGGGGATTTTTAATTTTTCAATTCGGATTGATTAAATAGTGTAAATCTCTAGAAGATGATGATGAGATTTCACTGTCCATGAGAATCATCCCACGACTGGGGTGTTTTTCAGTTTGGATTGATTAATTAGTGTAAATCTCTAAAAGATGATGATGAGATTTTGCAGCACAGAGAATCATCCCATGATTGGGGTGATGATCTTGCGATATGTGCCCATATGTTGAGATTTTGACCTGATTTTCTTATATATTTAGATTTGATTTTACAATTGTTGTTGTTAAATGATTCAGAAAATGAAGGAGCTTATTGAATGTATGAATTGAATTCTCTGGATTTGCCTAATCTGTATTTTTGATTCACATAGACAGATTTAAATCCCATATTGGTAGGTATTTTTGAAAATCTTTTGGAAGTGAGAGGCTCTGTAAAAGGAATCCATATCATATATATCTATCTCAAATGCTGTTTTTATTCACATATGAGGGTAGATTATGAAACTATTGATCATTTTTGGAAAAATAAAATAAAAAAGAGTTAGAAAAGATCAGTTATTTATGTTAAGTTTGGATTGATGAGTTAACCAGATTATTTTGTTATGAGAAAATATATATGGAAAAATAGTTGATATTTGAAAAATCTTATGATTAAGTTCTCTGTATTATGCATTGTTATGATTGGTCCTTGATTTTGATTTGGAAATTTCTTTTTTGGATGTATAAATGCTTTGACTTGTGTATTATCTGAAATGTTACCATTCTAATGCTTTAGCTTGTTTGGGAATGCATTTAGCTTCTTAGTTATCAGTTCCTAATTTCATTCTCAACCTCTACCATGACAAAGATAACTTATTTGGTAACTTGTGATCCTGAAAGGCCATTCCACATATTGTATTGATGAGTATTAAGTAATGTTACTGATTTTCTCTGTTTTCACATCTGATTTTTTTTTTAGCAATGAATGTTAAGTGTGCTATTGAATACCATTGGAGTGGGAAGACTGTAGTTAAAATTGTTGATCCAGACTTATATGGCTACTTGGACATTGTGTATGACATCTACAATGAACTCATCACACATGTGCCTGTGGGTCACAATGTAATTTTCAAAGTGAAGTGTATACTACCAAACAGTGAGATAAGGGAGGTAACAGATGATCCATCAGTGTATGAGTTGTTTGGCTTGCATAGTTGTAATATGATAAATATATATGTGGATGACATTGTTCACAACAAGTCTGTAACCGATGAATTTACAGTTAACCGGTTCCCTAGTAGTCTGGTTAATGATAAAGACGATGACCTTGATGATGAACCTACTGGACAATGTCAACAGGCTCTACAACCATATGGTGCTGGTCCTGGTCAGATCAAGGGAAAAATTATTGTATGTAGGGCTACTACTTGTCCTAATAGTGGTGGAAGTGAAAGTGCTACTGCTTGTGCTACAACTACCGCTAGGGGAGGTAAAGGCACCAAGACCATTGCAAGGTGTGTGAGCATTCCTACTTCTAGTGGAAGAGCTAGTAGCAGAAGTGAAGCTACTGGTAAGAGACTGAGAGTATTTGATGAGGTTGTCAGGGCTATTAGCAATAGCAATGTATGTTCAGATGACTTTATGGTTGGATCTGATGAAGATTGAAAAATTGGCAGAGAAGATGAGTGGGATGATGAAAGTGAAAGAGAAGATGGTTAGAATGACAGTGAATCTATAAAGGATGATGGGTATGGAAAAAATATTGATGATTCAATTTATGATGACCTATCTGGATATGAATCTAAAGAGTATTATGGCAAATTTGGTGAATAGAACTATGTGGGTGAAGGTGGCAAGGTGAAGATAGCTGAAGGTAATGTATATAGAAATGTGCACCATTTCAGGGAAGCTTTGAGAGAGTATAGACTACAAGAAGGGTTTGATATTATTAGGCTGAAAAATGAACAAACTAGAGTTACAGTTATATGCAGAGCACCCAATTTTTCATGGAGATTACATGCTTCACCAATATCAGATGGTATTACCTACATAGTAAAGACATATAACCCAGTTCATATATGTATTAAGGCAACCAAGAACAAGTCTGCTACATCTAGATGGATAGCAATGAAACTTCTTCGACAACTGAAGGTTCAACCAGAAATGAAAATAGAGACCATGGTTGATCACATGCAGAAAAACATATGGTCTTTAGTTCCACTACACCAAGCTGTATAGGGCACGCAGAATTGCCCTAGAGATTAATGAAGGAAGCCATTCCACGTCATATGGAAAATTACCTGTTTATGATAGGTTGGTACTTCAGAAGGATGTTGGGAGTATTTTTAAGTTCTAGCTTGAGACCAAGAACCGTATGTCAGATAATCCGATTTTTAAAAGATTGTTTGTCTGTTTTGATGCTTGCAAGAAGGGTTTCTTAAGAGGATGTAGACCATTCATTTGTCTTGATGGCTGCCACCTCAAGGGCCGATATGGAGGGGTTCTGTTGAGTGCAATATCTGTTGATGGGAACAATGAGATTTTTCCTATTGCATATGGTGTAGTTGAAGTTGAGTGTAATGATAGCTGGATGTGGTTTCTAGATAATTTACGAGATACTCTACTCGATGACAGTGATGATATGTCACTCACATTCATGTCAGACAAACAGAAGGTATACTTTTCTTTCTCTTTTTTTCTTTTTTTTCTTTTTTTCTTTTTAATATGTATTTTCAATTACTCATTTACATGTCCTAACATTTTTCATATGTGTTGTATAGGGGCTGTCAGTTGTGATTTCCACAATCTTCCTTTATGCTCACCAAAGAATCTGCAGTAGGCATCTATATCAAAACCTGAAGGTAAAGCACCATGGTATGCTATTGAGACTACATTTTTGGGCTGCCTCACAAGCTTCAACTGAACTTCAGTTTCAAAAGGAAATGAATAGCATCAAGGAGATTAAGGAAAAGGTATACTTGTATTTTAATGAAAACCCCCCGAAGATGTGGTCAAGGCTTGCTTTTGATGTAGGAGCAAGGAGTGACCATATCACGAACAATATGACTAAGTCATATAATCACTAGATTGGAGACTGAAGGAGCAAACCCATTCTCACATTGGTTGATCACCTAAGGGTGAAAATAATGGGTAGACTGCATAGAAGATATGAGAAGGCAACCATGTGGGAGGGTAAAGTAACACCAAGGATTATGGTAAAATTGAACAAGGTTCAGCAAGAAGCAAGACATTGCAGATGTCAACCGGCAAGTGAAGGTCAATTTGAGGTCTTAAATAAATTTGGAAACAAATTTGTGGTTAATCTGAACCATTACAGATGTGATTGTAGAGTTTGAGAAAGCACTAATATACCTTGTCTCCACCAAATCTAAAGAGGTTACCAGGTAGACCTCACAAAATCAGGAAAAGAGAAACAGGAGAAGTACTTCCTTCAGATTTTAGGAAGAAATCATCATCAATTAGGTGTGACATCTGCAAGAAGAAAGGACACAATAGGAGGACATGCCCAAGGGCTGGAGATGCTGAGCAGGATGGATGTACTAGTAAAAAGAAGAATATAAAGGTAAATGCAACTCACATTATTTATTTAGTTGAAACTTGTTTAATAAATATCTCATACTTATTTGTTGTTGTGTAGAAGAAACATAAAGGAGAGAGTGAAGATGAGATCAGCACATCTCAATGACTGACTAGATCACAAGTATGTATGTCTAGCACAGTTGGGTGTTTACAAGACAATGTATTGACCAAGCAAAAGACCAATCGAGCAAAGAGGACAGTAAGGGAGAGGGAGAAGAAATGAAACACAAGCAATCTGGATGTTTTAATTTAGAACAAGAAAACAATGTTGTATTAAGTTACTTTTTCTGACTTTAAGACAGTTGGGTGTTTCCTTATGGTTTTGGATGTTTTTGACGGATTTGTTTCTTTTAAGAACTATTTCTATTTCACACTAGACATGGTTGTATGGAATATGGTATGAACAGGAATTTGAACAGGTATTCATGGATATGTTTTGGATGTTTCCTTATGGTATATGTTGTAATGAAATATGTTGGTTTCAAGTGTGTAATGTTACAGGTATTTAATTAAGATATTGTCCATTTAATATTAGATATGGGATGTTAATTTGGGATGAGAAAATCACATTGTCAATTTGGAATTATTTATTTACAGGTATTAAATGTCATTTTATAGCCAAAATGCTGCCCGTTTATAGCCAAAATGGTGCCCGTTTACAGTCAAAATGCTACCCGTTTACAGTGAAAATGCTGCCCGTTTGTTTTCGGAACTCATCACAATGCTGGCCCTTTCTCCATCAAAATGCTACCCATTCAATTTGAGGGTCATGATTAATCAATAACTTAGTAATAAGAACAGTGAGAATGAATAATTTCATTTAGTTCAGATTTTTACATACTTCACAATATTGCCACTGAACCTTTTGGATGTCATAACTTTCTTATCCGGAATAAAAAATGAATAAACCAAGTGTGTTGGACATTAAGAATTTTTCTATCAATGTTACATGGAGAACTCGTCTTCTAGAAAAATCATTTTCGCTACCAAATATTTCCTCTAGCGTAAATAGGTCAAATTTATCAGTTTTGACCTAAAATTTTGCACCACCTATCATGGATAACTCAAACCACTTTAGACACTTCATGTAACACTGCCATCTCATGAGAGAAAGAATGCTACTATATCAACACTTTCGGCCATGTCACCTTTACTGACCACAACATCGTTGTTATGTGGTTGAGGTTGCCATTTATGATAGTCTTAACTGATATCATCTTTGATACTCTGACATTTCTAACACTTTCAATTGTTTCTCTACTATTTTTAATACTTTTTAATCATTGATACTCTCAACTAATACCATTACACATTTGATGAGTGCAAGGGTGGGGAAATAGAAGATTTCATAGGCTCATTAGTGTAAAAATTGAGAGCAAGCTAAAAGTTCATTTGGCCTTCTGTGAAAAGAAAAAAGGGTAAACTATTCACTTGGGCCCTCCCTATTCACTTAAGGAAGGCTTGTAAAGTTGGATACTAGAAAGAAGGATCGATGGAAATCATACGTTGAATATTCACTTGAGCCCTCCCTATTCCCTCTTCTCCTTGATAGGAATATGGTTACCTTGACAGCCTGGTTCATCGTAATGCTAATAGTGTTGGTGCTTGCCATTTTGCTTATTCTCTCAAAGATATTCCTTTTGAATTGATGAAGGCTCTGGTATCGAAACGAATAATTGCAATGAATGTCGTGTCTGGTGGCTTAGGTTAGTTGTAATTAAGGTGGTGTTCGATCGGTGATGATGTGTAATTGCAAATAAGAAACTTTTGAGAGGAGTTTCCCCATTACACATACATATTACAGTCATACTCACACATCTCGTGGGCATACCGTGCCGAAACCAACCTTCAACCACCCTATACCCCACACTCACACACTATGGGCATGCAGTGTCGGAACTAAACCTTCGGCCACCCTGCATCCTAATCACCCACAACACACTTACACACAGAGTCACAACTCATACCATCATGCTACATCAACATTCACCACAAGTAACAAGTTTATATGCAAAATGACATGATCACAATAAACATTCCATAAAACACACGCAATCATCCACTCACCTCGAGTCTAAATGATGGTGGAGAGCCGATGGCCTCATGCAGCGTTGTTTCGTCACTTTTTGGTTCTACTCCTAGGATACATAGGGTTTTCAAGCAAATCAGTCAACCATAAGGAGGGTTGACCCTAGGTTATGTGTCAAATCAAAGGGAATTCAAAATTAGTTTTACGATAAAAAAAATGCGACTTGCCCTAAAAAACGAGTACTAGCTCAATTAAGTCACAAAAAATGGATTTCTACATTGATATAACTCCATCAAATTGCCAAACAAATGAACTTGTACAAGTGCAAATCAGACATTTACATCCGATTCAATCAGAACAAATACACAAACTAAACATACCTCACCGAGTAGAGGGCATCCTTCTGTAAAGCTATAAAGGAATAGCTATATAATGTTTCAGTTCTGAGGCACAAAATAACTACAGCCCAAATCTTCATTATAAACTCGTATGAGAGAGAGTATGCCATGTAATCTCTGCATAGGTGGTAGAAGCCATAGAGTGGGTCAATATCCTCCCATTTTCTCAGGATGTCTTTCGTAGTAATTCCGTCATGTAAAGAAGAGCTTAAATTTAGGATGGATTTTGAGTTTTCAAAAATAATGCCACTAATGTGAACATGGATATAAGAAAATACACCTGTTTGAGAGTCCAGTTGAGTTAATATTAATATTAGGTCTAAGAATTTTGACAACTACTTTAGTTGAAAGAGACCCATTATTTGTGAGGTGACACCGCCATTTGTCATGCTCAGAGGTAATGGGTATTTGAATCTCAGAGGCATTGTAAGAATAGTTTGTAATTGCTTATTAGTAGAGTGCAATGGTAGCTGTACTATATTCGTACCTGGATAGGCTTGTCCTGAAATTGGGTTTGGGCTGGCCATTAAATCTCAATTCAAATGCTTCATTCATGTATTTTCGAAAGGTCACCAAGAAAATAATAAAGCGAAGAAACACCAATCTGTTGTAAATTCAATCTCAAACAAAAGATATCTTCCGTGGATCATATTTCTGAATCTTAATCATTCAGTACACTGATACCACCATCTTTGCCCTGTTGCAGTAATGGCATAACATATTCTGTAAATACTTCTGTCGCTCCTCCCAAAACTCCATCCTATTAGAAGCAGCCAACAGAACTTCCTGTTTATCATAGTCAGTATTAAGGAGCTTAAGTGATTCTGCATGCTTCTCACCACCCTGCCGCCACTAAATTCTCTTCCGGCCTCAACATAGATCAGGTTTATTTATTTGTCATTGATTCTCCCTGACCGTGCACCATGTTGGTCTGCAACTTGGATTTCTCAGCATCGAGTCTCCTCAATGCGGTTGAACTTAGTTTTTCACCACTATTTTCTTCAGGTAAAAGATCCACTACCTCAATCTGGTTGTGAAAAAAAACACGAACACAAAAGTGAGGGAGATCCAAGTCCATTAATTTTTAACTTCATCTAGACATTAGAAATTCCAAGGGAATTAGATTAGCAAGCCTGTTAAGTTAAAATCATCTCTGCATTTTGTTTTTGCATTGGACACAGCTACTGTCCTGCTTCAAAATGAGAAAAAATATCTAAAAAGTGAAAGCTTGTCCAAGACAAGCTAAAATATGGTGAGAAAGATGCAGTAAACAATAGTTGAAACCAGTTTCTCTCTTTTCTTTTCTTCAGACAAAGGTCTTGCTTCCTCAATCTGTGAAGAGTATCCAAAAGAAATAGAGTGACCGACCATGTCAACCAATTTCTGATCCACATTGACATTGAAAAAAATGTTGGGATCAAATTTCTAAAACATTTGCATAATCTCACACATCCTATTTAATTTTCTCTTATCCTGCGCAGAATTGCACTCCCACTTTGAAATAAGACAACACCATATGGGAAAGTGGACGTTTCATTATAAGCAAGGTTGAGAGGCACAAAAAGGTGTGAATAACATTTTCCAATGTATGTCAGGTAACCACAAGGCTATGATCCCAATAGACTTGAATACAACATTTTCCAATGTATGTAAGGTAACCTCAAGTCTATAATCCCAATAGACCCATTAAATTTGGAGTTTCATTCATTCATTCAAATGATTGTATGTGTGAGATTGAGAGAGCCGGCTCAAAAACTAACCTCCAATTGTGGCAGACTTTTCTCAGCTCTTCGCTTGTTAACAGAGATTCCTCCAGCCATAGTTTCTTTGCTGGAAGAACAGATCACTGACAAATTAACAGAATATGGAGAAAAACTCAAAGCTGTATATCAACAGGTAAGGTTATTTAAGAAGAAACCTATTCCATTTTATACACTATCAAGCACATATCACTAGTGAACACAAAACAGCTCAACTTTTCAAGAGACCTTAGCCTCAGAAAAGGCAATCCAGATTCTCATTTAACTTCTACTTTAATCAGGCAGGATTGTCCAAGTCAGTATAAGATGAATACACAATGAATACTACTTCCATATACCTGTTAAGTCAATTGCAAATCTTAGTATATTACAGAAATTGAACATGTGCAATCACATGGAAAAGGTCACCGAACGGTCTTTTCAAGGCCATGCTGAGACCACATCATGGTTAAATTAGCGTAAATCTGACATAGTAAATCCAGAGAAATATAGACACAAGTTGAGTGCACACCTATATCCACAGAAGTATGTCTTCTCAATTTCTAGAAGATGTACTAGTTTAGGCTGAACTTTCAAAGTCTAATAAGTGTATTTTGTTTAATTTATCCAAATTGTTTCATAATGTCAACATACTTTTTAGCATTTAATGGTTATTAATATCTGGAAGTGAACAATGCAATAAAATCATGCTTAAAATCTAAATGATGAAATTCAAGTATGACAAAGTGAATGAATCATTAAGTAAAAGGAATTTCAAGCCCTATAAAGAGAAAACACAACCACATCATTATGCCAAGGACATATTAAATGTACCTGACAATAATAGCATCCAAGTTTTCATCAACAATTGATGGGCCATAAGGATCCACTATAGCTTCCGTTTTCACATTCAATCCTGCTTTAATGGACTGCAATCAAGACCAAAGATAAGCATTTATCCAGGTATCAATAAAACATCAGATATATTTTTATAGCTATTTCATCTTTCCATTTGTATAAGAGGTCTCTACTTTTATAGTCTTCACAAAAAGCCTAACCATTGGTTCTATATACCATAATAATTCAATTAGTTTAAGCAGAAGTGAAATAAACATTTATAATATCTATAACTAATCAGTTAAAAAATGATGTTGATGGATACAAATTTTGCAGTATAACTACCACGACATGCTATCAGTCTATAATAAAGTAGTGAGAAAAGTGTCTCTGAATTGTTGGGGCACCCAGATTTTTATATTCATTCTCTCTCCTAATAAAAATGAATGTAAAAATATAGTTGTCAAGGTGTTGCCTAGACATCCAGGAGCCTAAGCTGTCTTGGTTGGCTAGATGGTGTCGCCTTTTGTCTAGGCCCCCTCCAACGCATTGGGTCGCATGGATGCCGTGACAGCTATACCTAAAATAAGTCAGAAAAACTAAAGTTTCAAGCGACGTATGACAATATCTTCCGAATTAGCTGGAAAATGGGCATTAATGGAATGAAGTGATTTTGTGATTATACCTTCCTAGTGAGATCTCAATATTTATATGCTGCCACAATTGCCAGAAATGATTATATTGAGGCTGAACTTAGATATGTCATTATATGGCTTGAAATTGCTGCAAAAGTATACAGCTGGACAGATTATTCGGGGATATTTGAGTGATACAGTGAAGTAGTTGCAAGTTCGTTTAGGGTCCTAGCATCTTTGTCATAGTTGTCTAGGTGACTAGGTGATCCCATACGGTGGAGGGGCCTGGACAACTAAATGACACCAAAAAGGCACTTAGGCGGTGCCTAAACAACCCAAGGTGTCGTCCAGCAAGGGGCGCCTAGACAACTGTGATCTTCATAGTCACATTTTCCAAAGTTGGAGCCTGATCACCAAACACATCTTGTTCAAGATGGATTCTGAGATCAAGTAATGCATCAGCGGATGGCTTAGATAAAGAAGCTGCGGAGGGCGATTCGTCACATTGGGCCTACTAATCCACTTCCCGAGTCATAGCCTGTGTTTTCAATTGGTGGAGTGCACTTATTATATTTATTTATTTATTTATTTATTTATTTTTTGATATGAAGTAGCATGTGTTTGTGGAATGCAGATAAGCTTTTGTATTTTGATTTTTCTCTAATAATAAATGTTGTTACCCACTAAGAAAGTGGTGGACAAGTTACAGGATGAATTAACCATATGTCATCCTGAGTCCTGACACTCCCTAAAACTAAACAAAATTGTGTGATGCCAAGCAATTTTCAGTTTTAAGTTTCCTGAAGCTATTGAAAAATCAGATTTCTTGCAAAATTTTATTTTTTGACATGAGAAGGTAACAAGAAGATTAATGAGTTTAAACAACGTACACAGTAAAACCCCATAATGATGCAGAAAACTAGAAAATGCAATGACAAAGATTTTCCCATCTTACCTTGATGTAATACTCCACAGCTTTCATCCTCATCTCAATAGGCTCAATTAGCTCTGCCAACTGCAAAAGAACCACAAATCGTCCATTTAAATTACTCATCATCCAAGAAAGAGTGCAGAAACATCTGAATAAATGACAAAATCGTAAAGATGTGTAATAAACAGAACAAACCTCTTTCTTAGCAATCATTGGTCCATCACAAATCCCCACAACCACCCGATCCCTGGCAAGCTCTGCCGCTGCCTAATAAAAATCACTTTATGTTTTTAACAATAGCCACAAAGATATGATCCCAATAGACCCATCAAATTTCAGAATTTAAAAGGATAGGAATCAAGGGTAGGAACTAAAACCTTCAGAAGAAGACGATGACCATCATGCAAACGATCAAAGGTTCCTCCAAGAACAACAGAACCATAGGGTTCACGAACCAATCTATTCTCATTAGTTTTCTCTAAATCAGAAACTAATTCATTACTTCCCATTCTGCATAGACCAAAAAAGAAGGAAAAACAGAGCAGGAGAGAAAAAAATAATAAGGGTTTCACAGATTATTCAAAAGAAATTAAACCAAAAAAGACCATGAATTTAAATCAAAGCAGAGATGAGTTGATCTTACAGTTCCCCCATGGATTCAGCGAACTTCTTAAGAATCTCAACACCTAATTTCCCTTAATCCAGTGAGAGTTGAATTATATACAGAAGGCATTGAACCTAGACGTGATTCGAAATGGGTTCATTAAGAAGACAAATAAGCATCAACCAACAGCCAAGAAGGTGTCATTTATCAATCCCTTCCAACGGTTTCGTTGCAAAAAGTGTCGGTTGAAAGTTAAAACTAATAAAATTACTTCAATTTCAACACAGCTGTTCTACTCCCAAGTCCCACCTACAAGAAAGAGAAAAATCTGATTAGGTTAACCTGAATTAACAGGGAAGTTGAAGATTGAAACTCTTGACGCTACCTGCTACATTGTGGCTGGACAGAGATTCTCTACCATTAAATGCTTATTCTTGCACATACGCAAAATCGGATTTGGCTAGTCTCCAACGAGTTTACAGCGTGACACGTGGTACTTCTTTAATCTGACGGTCTTGAACAACCAACCCATTTGGTTCTAATGGGTACACTCAGCAACTCAACCCGACCCAGATAGAGAAAACTGGACTCCCTCGGATCTATGACGCTCTCTCGTCCTTATCCCAGAGGAGAACCAATAAAGTACCAGAGAGAAATTGAGGAGGGAGGAGGAGGTGGAGAGCCAAATCGTTATAGAGTTTCTTGTTTTCCATTCATAGAGAAGTAGCCGTTAGAATTTGCATCTCTTTCATGGCAAAAAGCCCACTAAAAAGCTTTGTGAAAGTAAGTCACATGCTTCGATCTTGCTGTAGGGTACCTTCAAAGTCCCTTCAAAGTTCAAGAACAAAAAGAAGGGCTAAAATTCCTCATATGCTTTTGATAAAGCATGAAACAAGCCCAAGTAATCAATGGAAACATAATTTCCAGAAGAAATGTTACCCATGCGAACAGATTTGAGCATCAAGGCGTGAATGAAGCTTAACAGAAAAAGTAAAATGAAACATCAAACATCAAACATCAAACGGGTCCAAACGATAAATAAAAAGCCTTTGTCACTAAGAATATCTAGATAAGCTCAACAAATACAAAAGAAACATCAAACAGGTCCAAACGATCTCCAAGTGACGATGAACGTTAAAGGGATCGACCCGATGAATCAACTCAGGGGCAAAATTTAAGCCTCCAACGAAAAATCAAGCAGAAAAATCCCAGCTTCCAGAAACCCCAAATCTTTATAAATCATCCAAAATCATCCTCTCCTTCTCCTGCCTAGTTTTTGTTTTCGTTTTCGTTTTCCTTATCTGCTACAGTTCTCTGTGATTTCTCCTCTTACCATGGAAAACACTAGACCAGCTACCTTCCTCCTTTCTCCCTCTCCATCTCCTTCTTTGCGAATGGAAGATGAGACAATGAGAAATCCTATCACGATTTGATCCCCTTCTCCTCCTTTTCCTCTTTTACAGAACTGTAATGTTTTACCTAGGGTTTTTTTCTTGGGAGGGAAAGGGCGGAGACTGAAAATCAAAGAACCTCTTTTGGATCGGGCATCTCGTGTTTTCCGACGAGGTGGATCGGGTCATGTATGCTGTCAACTAATCAAATGGGTTATTTGTTCATGACCGTAGGATTAAAGAAGTGCCATGTGTCGAGTTGTGAGAACTTTCTGGAGGATCGTTGGATCGTCAGTCGTTGACGAGCCGAATTCCCCCAATTCCGGACCTAGAAAACAACCATATAACGATCACAAATTTTTTTGGTTTTTTGGGTGACTATAACTATCACATTGAGGTTATCATTTTTATTTTTTGTTTATGTTTTATTTAAAAAAAATCATTAATTACATAGTTCTGTATCTAAGTTAGACCTACCTGATAATTAACTGAGAAATGGTTCTCTGTTCGAGAGCATGGCCTACACGCTCCAAGTGTCTCTCTTTCTCTCTCACAAAATTAAGGGTAAAGATGTGATTTCATATGGGGAGGAGAGATATAAACACTTGGGAGTACTAGCATAGGTCACACTCCCTGTGTCGGTCTCTGTCCTCCCCAACATAAGGAGTAAAGGAGTCTATTCACATGGGAGGAGAGATATAAATACATGGGAGAGTCGGCATAGGCCATGCTCATAGATAAAGTTCTTTTCTATAATAAAAATAGGACGAAATAACCCTACCCATTTGGTGTTCTCTACCCCTAACATAGCTAGGGGTGAAAAGACCTAGCTACCCCCTTGTGCACATGGTACTTTTATACCCAATTGTGTCTAGGCATAAAGGGCATGGGCAAGCTGAGTTTCTTTCCATTTAAAAATAGATGGACGGTTTCCTGTGATGCAAAGGAGAGGGTATTTTGGGACTATCATTCAAATAGGGGGTACTGTATGTGTAGTTAACAAATTTGGATTCAAGAATTATTAGGATGGAGAATAATTCAGAATAATTCGTTCAGGTAATTTTAGGATTTGATACAAAAATTGATAAAAAAATATATGTATAATAAAATTCACATTCTGATACGGATTGAAGAATTATTTGTTTACAGAAAACCAAAAAATAAAATAAAATCTAGATGTTCTTTTTTATATTTGAATTCATAGTCTCAACTGGGTTGAATCAGATTCGATAATGGTTGTCGTCGGTGTGCCTAATCACTTTATTTATTGGATGTTTATGCAACAATGGATTTCTATTAAGCCTTAATTGGACTCTATACCTTAGAATATCTCGCATTTCTATAGAGACGAATTCAATTGCGGATGCTTTAGCAAAAAGAAACGCAAAACAACGTGATTCCTACACTCGGACTTCATGTCCTATTTATTCACAATGATGTTATGTTTTTTTTTTGGTGAAAACAATGACGTTATGTGGGACTTTGAGAAAAGATCACACTATAGAATTGCATATTAATTAAATGGCTGATGGGATCTATTTTTATTTTTGAGCTCCCTTTAGACTCCTATTGATGGCAACGCCATAGGTGGATACTATTTGTGGGTTTTTGGATTGTTTTCTTTTATGTTGATGGGCATGCCCAAGGTGGAATTTTAGACAATCTTGTATTTCCCCCATATTGGTATGTCGTGATGTCACCCGTTTTGTATATCCATTTTAATTTATTAATATACTCTTGTTATATTTACAAAAAAAAAAAAAAAAAAATCAATTATCATATATGCATAATACACAAGTAATTGGAATAACTTCTCTTTCAATAATCACAAAGCATAATAAAAATATAAAATCATAACACTCGATCCACCTAATACAATCATCAATGAATAACATTCATTTTATATGGAGATTTAAATATTGTAACAGTTTTATGTATATTTTGCTTTATTTATAATAATCTTTTTTGCTCAAAATGCTCAAAAATGAAAGTTTTAGAGGAAGAGGTTGCCAGTCTTACCTCCGCTATGTGTTGGCCGACTTGGCTCTTTAATGTTATTGTACAAACACTAGGATAACCTAATGGTGGTAGCTTCGGTTTGAAGAGTCAACACCAAGGGGAGGAAGTCATGAGAGTGAACCCTATCGTATATAGGTTGACTATTGACCAGCCGCACTTAATAGAATAGAATAGGAAAGAAAAAAAAATGGCTCTTTAATGTTATAGGAGAGTAGATAGCCTCTTGGGCCAAGGAGATGCTCCAGTCTTTATTCACTTGCCCAAGAATTAATTAAAACATAAATGAAAGTGGGTTTTTAGTCAGAATTTTTGGTGGTGGAAGAAAGCGTGGTGGGAGACATCAATGCCTTATATAGGAATTTTCTTTCACCCAAAAGTAAAAATAAAAAAAAAATATGTTAGCGAAAGGTATGCTAGTGGGGTTGAGGAATGCTTCTCATATGGGTTGGAAAATTAAAGAAAGGTTGATGGGGGCTTTCTAACTCTTTTGGAGATCTCAAGACTTAGAAAAAATTTCGTGAGTTGCATTCAAGTAGCTGCAACCCCCTATTAGTAACCAAAGAAATGGAATAATTCACTTCTCTCTAGGGTTCACAAATATCCTCCTAAGTTGTAGTATTTTTCAAAATATCATTTTAGATTCCATTTCTTTGGCTGCTATAAGGGTTGTAACCCAGGCAACAGCGAAATTTCGTCCGAAAGACTTATTACCTATTTTTCTATTATTAATTGATCGGTATGATGTTGACTCTCTTCAGGTTCTTAAAAGGTTGGCTTATAAGCCTAGCAATTGAAATCTAATTTATTCTATGTAGGAGAAAATGGTAATAATGGGTTTGTTATGTATTTTCTTAAACTTTTCTTTTTCTTATAAAAAAATATATAAGATTTTTTTTTAGTAGTCAATAATACTTGCGTAGGAGAAGTTTTTCTTAAGCCCAAAGAGTCAACGATGAACAAAATTCTTATTATTGATATTTAACATAAGCTTCGCTGATGACTACACGAAATTGCATGGAAGTTTGTCTTAAATTTGATATTTTTTCACTTAAATTTAGGCTATAAATTCACAATCAAATGATCAGCTCCATAGAACATATGAACACAATCTGAATTATTATTGAAAAGAGCTTAAGGGAGAGAGAAATATGAAGGCTTATGCTATAGCTCTTATTGCATGTGGTGCTACAGTTGCAACTGTTTTGGTGGTGTATCTGTTGATATGTCTTTGCAAGAGAGGTCCTAAGAAACGAAATGTCAGCAACCAAAGCAATAGACCAAGTTCTTCTCCTCTTCCTTTGTATGGCAATGTTCAACAAAGTCGAGGAGTTAGCAACAAGGGCACCAAAGATGGTGGCATGTTTCTTATGGTGGGTGCTGGCGCTGCTTTAGCCACTGCTGCTGCTGTAGAGGTTATCACTAGTGATGGAAACTGTGGAGATACTGGAGGAGGAGGTGGTGGTGGTGGTGGAGGTGGTGGGGGTGGGGGTGGTGATGGTGGAGGTGGAGGTGGTGGAGGTTGTGGTGGTGGTGGTGGTGGTGGTGGCGGTGGCGGATGTGGTGCTGGTTGAATTGCTAGTTGAAAATATCAAAATTTTCTCCCATATTAAGTTTAAATGAGCTGGGTGCATGTTGTATATGGGAGCTAGTATTTACTTCACATGACTCCACAAATACAATTTGATGTTGAATAAACATGGGCTGTAAAAGGTATATACTGCATTTTAAATAAATAATTTATTTGTCCATTTCTTTTTCTCGCTAGCACTTAGAATGTGAGCAAGGGAATTAGGGATTTCATAAATTTTCGACCCCTCTCAACAACTCACATGGTACATATAAGGGTGTTAATCGGTTCGGTTTCGGTTTAAACGGTGTGGATCGATTCAATTCATATTTATTTGACTAAAACCATAACCGCACCATTTACTAAATGGTTCCACTTTCTGAAACCGTGACCATTTAGTAAACGGTTTCGGTTTCCACTGTTTCTAAATAGTGTCGGTTTCATGGTTTTAAACGGTTTCGATTTTGGTTTATTCTATACGGTTTGTAAAACGGTTCACAATCGATTTGTTATAACTTGCAACCATCTCTAAACTGAAGATCATAAGCTTATCAAAAAATAATTGGCAACCACAAATAAGAGATTCTATATTAACGATGATATGTCTTAATTTGATAATCTAGTGCTATTTCTTTACATGGTCATTCTCAAACATTTAGAACTAATATCATACAACATCCAAATCCAACCTTCTACAGCATAAAATATTAAAATGACAGGTGGTTCAGCCAAAACACCCCATCTATGATAACATAATAACATAATAACATATATGGATTACAATTTCATGATCTAAAGCCTAAACTTGAACTGAATTGCAATTAATCATACCAAAGAAGGATGGACACTTAATTTAATTGTTAATTGTTATATGGATTACTGCCCCTTCTTTATTTAATTGTTATATGGATTAATCGGATCGGTTTAAACTGTTTAAATGGTTTCAATTTGGTTTGAAACTAACGGGTTTCGCGGTTAAAATCGACTCGACCCGTTTAGCTAATCGGCCTGAAACTTGAAACCATAACCGCACCATTTATTAAACGGTTTTACGGTTTCGGTGTAAATGGATCGGTTCGGTTTCGGTTACAAATTCACATCCTTAGGTACATATTTGACCTTATCAAATAAATCGGAAAAATGTTTATATGGGGGAGTATGGTGCTTGAAGCTAGAAACATGGGGTGAAATAACTGCCCACCCCCATGAAATGAAAAATGACATCTTTGTAGATATTTTGTTTTCATGTGCTCCCATGTTGGTGTATGATGTCTTGTATTCCGTTGTAATTTAATCCAGAGAGTACTAGTGCAGGCACTCGACAAACGGCAGTCCCTGTAGGGATTGCAAGGGGACAGGAGCCCCCTGCATAGAAGGGGTTTAGGTCCCCACTCGAATTGACAATTTTGTACTTTCCGGTGTTAGGGTTTTTTGCTATATATTTGTAGCAAGAGTTACTTTCTCTGTAAGCAATTATGAGAGGTGTGAAGACGAGCGTTGCAACCCTATTCTCTTTTGATAGTAAAGCAGAATCTCATCTCATCGAGAACGTAGGCAATCTTGTCGAACCTCGTAAACCTTTGTGTATTGTTTGTTCTTGTTTTTCCATTATCTTCTGCAGCGCTATAATCCTAGCCATCGTCTTGCCTGTCGAGGCGCCTGCACCAGTACTCCCTATATTAAACTGTGACGAAATACAAGACATCATATACCAATAGTCTCCAACCTAGTTCCAAAAACACTATTTGGTTTTGGGTTTCAGAAGTACTTAAACCTAACCCCTCAAAAGATTTTGAGTTACAAATTTTATGTCAACCAGTAAGGTGTTTTTTTTTTTTTTCAGGGTTAGTTACCATTCCAAAAATTTAAATAAATGAATCGAGTCCAATTGCCTTCAAGTATGCTTAGGGAAAATAAAACAGAACATGAGGCATGATGAGATATATGATAAAGTGGATTGAATTAGAATAGTCCGAACTGTTTCATAAAGTGCCGCTTCTTTCCATCATTTTTCTTCGGTCAGTGTGAGTCTGTCACACACTTCCACAAAGGTTTGGACTCCATTTGGCGCATGCAGCTGCATCAAAGTTGCCTGTTTTGGCAGATCTTCATTCACTTGCCCAAAAATCAATTATAATATCATTGAAAATATTTTCAAGTGAGAGAAATTATGATGGTGGAAGAAAGCAGGGAGGAGGACACCAATGCCTTATACAGGAAGTTTATTGGGAAGTTAATGGTAGAGGAGAAACAAGGTCGGGTTGGTTTGGGTTCCTAAAACGTCAAGTAAACCTTGTATCCTTTTAATTGGGCATAAGTCCGATCCAATCTTTTTAAAGTTGGACAAAATTAATCCTAACTTGTCCTTAGGGTGGATCGAGTTCTTATATCTATCCCATTTTTTTATTTTTAATATACATATATGTCAAATGAGACATCATTCTAAGGAATCTTTAAAATCAAAAGTGAGTGATGGATTTATATTTTATAATATGTTATTTATAAGGTTTTTAAATTAAAAATGTGAGTGGTGTATATATTTAACATTATACTATATTATATTTATATTGTATTACAATCTACCTTATATTACAATGCATGTATATATGATAATAATAATAATATGGCACAATGAAGTAAAAGTATATACATATATATATATATATATATATATATAATCAGAGTTAAAAATCAAGGTTGGTTTGGGCCTCAGTTGGGGCCCGATCCAACCCTAACCCGTCTTCAAGGTTATAAAACTTACCTCAGGCCTTGTTCGGGCTCATGATAGGTTAGGACAGATTTGGATTGTCATGGCCAAATTTACACCCTAGACTCAATGGAACTTACCTATCAATCCTCTTAAGAAAGAAGGGTAAGAAAGGAGAAGCTTTTCTTGAACCCAAAAAGAGTAAATTCTTATTAATGATGTTACTAGACGAAATTGCGTGGAAGTTGGTCTTAAAGTCAATACTTTTCACTTCAAGTTGGGCTATAAATTTACATTCAGATCAGCTCCATAGAACATATATGAACACAAACTGAATCATCATTGAATAAGAGCTCAAGCAATAGAGAAGACTATGGACTCATGATAGGTTAGGACGAAGTTGGGTTGTCATGGCCAAATTTACACCGTAGACTCAATGGAACTTACCTATCAATCCTCTTAAGAAAGAAGGGTATGAAAGGAGAAGCTTTTCTTGAACCCAAAAAGAGTAAATTCTTATTAATGATGTTACTATACGAAATTGCGTGGAAGTTGGTCTTAAAGTCAATACTTTTCACTTCAAGTTGGGCTATAAATTTACATTCAGATCAGCTCCATAGAACATATGAGCACAAACTGAATCATCATTGAATAAGAGCTCAAGCAATAGAGAAGACTATGGAGAAGATTGATATCGTTCTCATTGTTTGGGGTGCTACAATTGCATCTGTTTTAGGGGTGTATCTGTTAATCTGTCTTTGCAAGAGAGGCCCTAAGAAAGAAAAGACCAACCAAAGTGGAGGAATTAGCAGTAGGGGTATCAAAGATGGTGCTGCTTCAACCAATGCTGCTGCTGTAGAAGGCATCACTCGTGACAGAAACTCTAGGGATACCAGAGGTGGGGGTGGTGGGAGTAGCTATGGTGGAGGTGTTTTGACTATCTATGGAGGTGGTGCTGTCGGTGGTGGTGGCTGTTGTGGTGGTGGTAGTGGTGGTGGTGGTGGCGGTGGATGTGGTGGTGGAGGTGGTGGTGGTGGTGGCGGATGTGGTGGTGGAGGTGGTGGTGGTGGTGGTGGTGGTTGCTAGCTCAAATTAACATTTTCTCCCATTTGACATTTATATGTGGGATTAGCCCCATAGAAGTTGATACATTCTGTCTTTAGTTGTTGTTTTTGTCCATGTTTTAGAGTGATTATTAGGGAGGCACATAACCTTACTAAAGGTGCCAAGCTCTAGGTTTACGCTGTCTCATGTTTGGTGGTTGCAGCCATCTCCTTCTCCTGTTAAAAATGTTGCTGGTTGGAGTTTCTCCAAAGCAGCTTTCTCTAATACTATATGTCTTCTACCCAAAAAAAGAAAAAAAAAAAAATACAAAAATACAATTTGATTTTGAATAAACTCGAGCTATAAAACGTATATATTGCATTTTAGATAGATTATTTATCTGAAAAAAGCGTAATGCATGACCCCAATACCTAGACACAGTGGGAGTAAAATAACAGTCCCACCCCTCATGTAAAACAAATATTCCATCTCTTATGATGCTTCTACTAGTGCTCTCATTGGTCTACAAACTGATGTATGAATTACAGGTTGTCTTTTGCGTAACTCTCTCTCATTATTTATTTATTTTTCTTTTCTGTTCACGCTAAAACTTGAAATGTGAGTATGGGAGTGATAATTGGGTGGGTACTCAATGCCAACTTCCCAACCCTACCATGATCTAAATTAATGTGTTCACATGGCAAAGACTTGGCCTTTATAAACTTTCCACTAACCCACTTGTATCAAAGGAAAGAAAACAAAATTCAGTGATAAATGTAGAAATAATCACAGCTGATCCAAGAAAGTAATAGGAAAGCAATAGGAAACTCTTTCTTTTTTCCTTTGCTGTATTTGGAAATATTCAGACTTGATATACCAGGAGTAAGCTAAGAGAATATTTTCCCAAACAAGTGGTTAAGTAAGTGCATCAAATACATGGATGGAGTCTAGACTAGGATATATAAGGATCAAATGTACGCGGCTATGGTAATTTAAGGAATGTTTTAACAGGAGTGTCAAATCTCATACTTATTATTGTTATTATTATTAATAATATTATTGTTATTATTATTATTATTATTATTATTATTATTATTATTATTATTATTATTATTATTATTATTATTATTATTCCTATCTAACTGCCTAAGGCCTTAATGGGATTTTAACTACTGCACAAATGTGAAACAAGAGAGTCAGATATACTCTAATTTTCTTTGAAGAGGGAGGGCTGGAGGGCTGGGTGGGGAGAGGGGTGCCTTATGACACCAATGTGAAATAAGAGTCATTCCCTTGACCTCGTCATTACTCTAATGTATTTGGTAAAATATAAATGATTCATAAGAGTGGGGAGAACACAAAATATTGTTGGACCAAGGGGCTCCACCAATCAGAAGTGGAATTTGGTAATATTACTGTACACCCTTCTTCTGATAGGGTCTTCCTTGGCTTCTTGCTAAGGAGTCAACAACAAAATTGATCTCCCTAAGAATACAATGAAAAGAGAAGGCTCTAAAATATGATGACAAGTGCATGATATATATTGTCCATGATGGGCTGAACTACTAGTGGGATGCTCGGTGTTGTTGTTCCTGTCAAATATAAAACAAGCTCACGACAGTTTCAATTATATGGGAAAAAGTTCTCTTAGCCACAAGGGGATGGTATGTATACCGGCACTCTCACTCTCTCTCTAACGAAATGGTCTCATTGCCCTCTTATTTATGAAATTGTTCCATCACACTTCATTAATATAATGTGTATTAACAACTTTACAGGAGAATCAAGTATTTGACTTTTATTCCCATACTATATATTTTTTCTGATTCCATTTAGGGAAAAAAAAATCGGTTATTGGAGGTAAGGGTGTCAAACGGGACGGTTATGGTATTTGGGACAGGCCTATACCAGTACCAATACTAAAGGTGCCAATCCCAGTACTATCTTGCTTAGTTAACATGATCAAACTTTGCTCCCAGCCCCAATTAGTAATGGGATGGGATGGTACTAGCGGTGCAAGTTTGGCCACAGTGGCCTGAACTTGCCCTAAGCCTGCATTAGGTCAGACTCGAAACTTATGTCTTTAAAAATTTTTGAACTTGAGTCAGGGTTAGGGCGGGTAAGCGTTGATGTCTACGGTCCGCCCGACTCTAATTTTTACCTTGACTTTTGGCCTTGATTTGACCTTGCCCAACACTGATTTTTTTGCCTAATTTATGATAATTATGTTACCGATATTATTTCTCAAAACGAAACAGGATGCAATCAATTATTTTCCATTTTGTTTGAAGAAATTTCATTTGATATCCATTAGTTATTTTTTCTTTAGTCTCACTTTTAACGCAATGTTAAGATTTCCTATACTTGGTATATATATATATATATATATATATCTTTTTTTTCTTTTTTCATATTGAATTTTAATGATATTCTATAGTCGTGAATTGAGATGATTGTTTTTCAATAAAAAAAAAAAAAAAAAACTGCGATAGTTGTACTTATTCAACCAGAATTGTTCTCTCTCTCTCTCTCTCTCTTATTTTATTTTATTTATTTATTTATTATTTTAGTCTTTAGCTCAATCATGTATAGCAATTGGAGAATTCTCAAGAGATGATGATTCTAATGCATCAAGACACGTTGAGTTACTCGGGATCGCTATTGTATACTAATAAATTATGCTACGGAATTTGGGAAGAACTAGAGAAAGAGTAAAGATCATTGCAACTTTCACCTTCCGATCTTGTTCCATATATTGAAATCTCTACTTGAACTGCTTTGGCCTAAACCAAACTGAGATGAGCCATTGTTGAACCTGAACCTAGCTGACCAAATACCCTATCATCCAAAGCCATTGAAATTGAAAACAATTAAAATCAAACCAAATTGATAAGGCGTTATTGAGTTGGGATTAGGCTTTGTTGTTATTATAATATATCTGGAGAGTCATTTGTGTGTGAAAGATTGATTTGTGTCATTTTTGGTACTTACTGGGCACTGGATGTGAACAATATTGAATGGGTTTCCTCAAAACTCAACCAAGGCCCAACCCAACCCTACCGGACTCATGCCTATGTTCAACCCTACTAGACTCATGCCAACCCAAGATCCTAATGGACCTGATTATGCTAGGTTGGCCCTAATTGGCCTTGATTTTTTCTAGTGTCAGGCTAACCCTAATTGAATCTATTTCTGCCATTTGCGTCCTATGAAATAAGAGGAGAAAAAAGCCACTAATAGATCAAATGATCAATTAAATATTGAAATTATGAAGTGCAACCGTATTTAGGACACCTGACTATAAGAATCAATGACCCAAATTTTATTACTCTAAATAAAAAGACAAGATGACAACCCTAAATTATATTATATAAATCAAGGTTAAAATCAAAGTCGGGTTGAGTTGGACCGCATTGAGTCTAGACCTCAACCCAAGCTTGGGCCAACACCAATCCAAGGTCAGTTTTTTTTAACCTATCTGCCCTGAGGGTAAAAAATATCTTAACCCAGACTTTGTTTAGACGCAATACGGACCAGAGCAGATTTAGACCATTAGGTTCAAATGATTAATTAAATATTAAAATTATGAAGTGTAACTTTGTTTAGGACACATGACCATAAGAATCAATGATCCAGCAGATTTCATTATTCTAAATAAAAGATAAGATGACAGCCTTAAATTATGTTATATAAATTAAAACTAAAATTGAGATGAAGCTAAGCACAACCTTAACCCTATATTATTGTCTTTTAACCCTAATCCACCCTGAAGGTAAACAATCCGAACCCCGACCTTGTTCAGACTCAGGACGAATGCAGACAACCAGATTCAAACTTACACCCCTACTTCCACTAATCTACGATATTAAATTTTGAGTACTGGAACTCAGCAGATAAATATGGGAGGCTGGGACCTGCTTGCCATTAAGGTTTGGATCCTACCTGGTCTGCCACATGGCACCTGAAGCTGCACCAAGTTGTGTGTTTTGGCATATCTTCATGCACTTGTCCATAAATTGATTATAATATTAGTAAAAGTGTACCAAATAATAATAAGAGGGGTGGAAATTTCAGATTCAAGATAGGAGAAAAGTAATTGATATCTCCTTCTGATAACCAGGGCAAGGAAATTTCACGATCTGGTGAAGCTTCGAATTCTTTGTCTTTAGGAAGATAAAATGGAGCCAGTTCCCGTGATGCTAGAAATTTTTTTAGTATTGATGCAGTACTAAAACGAGCAAACAAATCTTTTATCTTCATGTTCCTACAAAAAATAACAAGCTAATATATATATATATATATATATGCAATATATTTGGTTTAGAAGTGTCACTGTGTCATGAAAATAATTTAGCATCAAGTTCTACCTTTTAATTGAGAACCTAGGTGTTTGCAGGACCTACAAGGCTACAACTCAAAAAACTACAGAAATGTACAAATGGAAACACCACCAATGCATTAACACCATTGAGAAAGTGTAATCTTGGCCTACAACTGCCTTACCTGCTGTAAATCCAAGGGAGTTGGGCTGGTGGGTTCTTAAAAAATAAAAAATAAAAAATATCTTACATATCCCATTTTATTTCTCACTCAAGTGCCATTTTTTAATTTGATTTTCTCTATATTTTTCGATGATCCACGTATTCTTCGAATCATTTAGATTTTCGGATGGAAATTAAATCCATTATATTCTTTTTCTTCTTTCTTTAATTCCATTATCTAATTTTGTCAAAATCCGTTCAATTCTTTCAACTGGTTTTTATTTCCATTTCTATTTGTTCTTAGTCTCTTAGATTGTGACTTCATACTTTCTTTTCTCCATTGGCAGAATAAAAGGGATAATTTTTTATAATATGAGTCAAAGCGAACCCGAACTTGTTCAGACTCAGGACGAGCCAAAGCAAATTCAGACCGCCAGATTCAAACTTACACCCCTACTTCCACTCATCTACGATATTAAATTTGAGTACTGGAACTTAGTAGGTAAATATGGGAGGCTGGGACCTGCTTGCCATTAAGGTTTGGATCCCACCTGGTCTGCCACAATGGCACCTGAAGCTGCACCAAGTTGTGTGTTTTGACATAACTTCATGCACTTGTCCATAAATTGATTATAATATTAGTAAAAGTGAACCAAATAAAAAAAAAAAAAAAATCCAAATGAGGGGAATTCATGTAGCAGAAGAAAGCGGAGAGGGACACACCAATACATTATATGGGAAGTTTTTTTGGAAGTCAATGGAGCTTTGCTCATTCATCTGACGTGAGAATACTACTGAAGGAGCAGCTTTTCTTGAACCCAAAGAGTCAATGATTAAGATGTTTCACATAAGCTTCATTGATGACTATACGAAATTGTGTGGAAGTTGGTCTTAAAGTTGTTATCTTCACTTAAAACTTTAGATATAAATTACAATCAGAGCATAGCTCCATAGAACATAAGAACACAAACCGAATTGTCATTAAACTAGAGAGAGAAACTATGAAGGCTTATGCTATAGCTCTCATTGCCTGTGGTGCTACGATTGTAGCTGTTTTAGTGGTGTATCTGTTGATCTGTCTTTGCAAAAGAGATCCTAAGAAAGAAAAGAACAACCAAAGCTATAGGCCAAGTTCTTCTCCTCTTCCTGTTTATAGCAATGTTCAGCCAAGTCGAGGAATTAGCAATAAGGGTACCAAAGATGGTGGCATGGTTCTTATGGTGGGTGCTGGAGCTACTTTAGCTTCTGCTGCTGCTGTAGATGTTATCACTTGTACTACAGATGGAAACTCTAAGGATACTGGTGGTGGGGATGGTGGTGGTACTAGCAATGGTGGAGGTGCTGTTGGTGCTGGTAGTCATGGTGGTGGAGGCGGTGGCCATGGTGGTGGTGTCCATGGTGATCATGGCCATGGTGGTGGCCATGATAGTGGGGGTTATGGTGGTGGCCATGGTGGTGGAGGCGGCGGTGGCGGTGGCGGTGGCGGTGGCGGCGGTGGCGGCGGCGGATGTGGTGGTGGTGGCTGGTAGCTGATATTATCAAAATATTCTCTCGGTTCAATACCTGCAATGTGGCAGGTTGGATGGGTTAGAATTGTGTGGCCATGTGGTAGGTTGCTTCAATTTCTCTCACTTATAATGTTTCAGCTAAAAATGCAGTTTGTCATAGGCAAAGCAAAGCATTGAAATTTTTTATAATAATGCCATTTCATTACACAATGATATAATTGAATTTGAGTTTAAAATTTAATTTACAATATCGATATCAAATTATTAGATTTATCACATCACCTTCTCATGTGGTGCAAGTAAATGCACACGATGAGAAAACTTTCCCAGATAACTCTTTTCCTATAAAAGAAGAATACAAATGAGAAGTGCTTTTGACCAACATGGGTTACATTGTGAATTGGAGGGGGTTGTACATTAATTATATGGACAAAGTCTAGAGTATAATGATCCAAAATGTCTTGCGAATCCGCTCTCAACAGCCCCAAAAAAAAATGCATAAGTTTAACAGGGGATAACTGTTGTGGACGGATATGGCTTTTGGTACCTAAGAAATGGTTTGATGGACGTCTCAAATCTCCTACATTAATTCAATTATAGAAAAAGTCCTCTTAGAGGTCAGGGGAGGAGGGTAGTCTCTCTCTCTCTCTCTCTCTCTCTCTCTCTCTCTCTCATACATATAAAATGATTTCGTTGTCCTCCTATAAATGAAATTATTCTGCCATACTTCATTGTTACACTCTCATATGTTGTTTTCTTAGAGAACCCTCTCCTTTCAATTAGATATTGTCTCATGTATTGACACCTCTACAAGAGAATCAAATATTAGATGAGTTTTATAATTTTTTTTGGGGGGTGGGGTGTAATTATTACAAAGGTTTTATTAGGGATTTAGAAAGGATAATTAAACCATCTCTAAAGACATGATTTAGAGACAATACTTAATATTAAATGATAATGTTAAATTTTAGTTAATATATATTTTGGGAAAAAGGCTGAACACGCAACGAGGTTGCCAGCATGTGCCATTCTCTCTCCTTTGGAAAATGCCTTCTTACCCTCTTGTGTCCAGCCTTATGATTAGAACATTCAGCTAGTGTACCGAAAGTTAATGGGATGCACAATCCTCTCTCAACTTAATTTGTTTTTAGAGGTGGTGATATCCTTTTTTTTTTTAAAAGAAAAAGTGGTGATATCTTACTGCCATAAAACTGCATACCATCGAACCATTTGATGCAAAATTTTCCTTTTATTAAATTGAAACGGGTTTCATTTCAATTCTATACAACCATTGGGAGAAGGCTGGGCACGCTGCTGGATGCCCAAGCCTTTTATCACTTTCTCTCTCTCTCCCTTTTGAAAACGACCCTAGTCCAGGAGCTGTTGCCACTTTCCATCGATGCTATGAATTTTATACAGAGATAAAAAATGCTGGCGTGTAATTTATCATGTTAAGGTAATGTGGTTACATTGATATTTGGTAGTAAGGGTGAAATTTTTTATTCTAAATTTGCTAATCTGTATCCTTATTTTATAAGGAATCCAACTGCTCATAAGGGCTGATTGGTGTGATTTTGAATTCAATTTTGGATTGATTTCAATATTTGATGTAATAGTTCCATAGATTTTTGGTAAAGAAATTGAAATTGTTTTGATTGTGCCAATCTGAAATATTTGAAGAATAAAAAATCTCAATTTAAGAGAATAGATTCTCTCTCTCGTAATGTAGTACATATGTTGAGCCCCTCAAAATATTAAACACCCCCTATGTGAGTGGTCCCAAAGAGATAAGAGGAGTCAAACTCATAACCACAAGTTTTCTAAGACGAAGGTCCCTTGCTAACTCGGCTACCCTCCTTGGGGTTTCCCAATCTTATGTTACTAATCTATAGTGAGGAAAGATTGGGTAAAAGTACTTTAAATCATCTACCTCAATTCAAACAAGTAAATGATTAGGAATAGTGAACTTGATTTGATGTGTATATGTTGTAATCGGAGCACATATGAATAAATTGTAATGAGAAGATAATTAATATTGAAATCAATAGATAAAAAAAGTTTAATTATTGCAACATCATTTTTTATTATTTTAAAGGGGGAGATAACTAATATTGAAATCACAAAATGAAATTCTATCAAACCATTACATTTGAGTGTTCAACTAATTATGTATAGTGAACAAAAAGCTATTGCAGATCAATTTTCCTTTTCATAAACTTATACTCGTTGATTTGTAATAATTTATAACAATGGGGTTGGTAGCTTAGTGGTGAAAATGCCCTCAACCCATCAGCGCTCGAGTCTCTGCTGGTTGTGGGCTCGAGTCTTGGCATGCCCACTATCACCCATTGGTCTTGTGGAAGCGTTGCTTCCCACACCGAGGCTTGTCCTAGGAGCTATGACCACTACCATGGAGCACCATTTTTCTTGTTAAAAAAAAAATTGTAATAATTTATCTTACAACCAGAAAACTTATAAGGATATTGAAATCAATGAATAATCAATTCACCTATTCATAACCTGATTTCTTCATGAAATTTTTTTATCAATTTCAATCACATAGGCTTTCAGTCTAGCTATCGGTTGGTTCAGTGAGAAATGATTTTCAGCTAATTCCATCATACCCTCAATCCAAATGATTCAATTGGATTCAACATTTGATTTTACCGGTTTTGGCCGGCCGGCTGGCTAGGTTTTGATACCCCTTCCACCCATCTCTAGAACCCATAGGAAGAACAACACACCTAAGAGAAGCAGCAAACCAAAGGAGCAAAAACAAGTAATCAGCACTGAACACAAGCCTCAGCACAACCCCAATCTAGGGTAAGAAAAAGGAAGAACGATGAGCTGCACAAGAGAAAAAATAAACCAAAAAAAGGCAGAGCAAAACAAAATGAAGTAACCAACGAAAGAGAACAGATCAAGTTTTCATACAAGATTGATCCACACATGTATGAGATTTACATAAAGAAAAGCTAGGTGATGAATTCTATTTGTGTGAATCAGATTATACGAATATGATTCTTGTACGAGAACCTAATACACACTGAAAGAAGCCTAGCAGAGAAAATGTGGAACCAACCAAAAATCCTTTGACATTGGTAAATGAAAAGTCAAAATGGTCGGTCAGCGTTTATTGAAATGATGAACGCAAACAAAACTCACCTACCTCCCGTTCGGCATTGAAGTAAAGAAATTAAGAAAGAAACAAAGAATGGAGGAAGGAGTGGCTGTAGAATTCAAGAAGAGAAATCGAGAAAAGGTGGCGCCCCATCTTTGACACGGTTACAGAATTGACCACGGCGCCCATCAAGAACGATGCACAGCATGTTTCTGAAAAATCGAACGCAATTCACCGTATCAGCTGGATCGGAATGGTGTCTGTTTTGATCGATTTTTGATCCTTGACTTTCTGATCCTGTTCCACATGCATGATTCAAGAGTAAAATCAAAATATAAAAAAAAAAAAAATAAGTAGATTTGTCCGGCGTGATCTGATCTAGTGACCGTTTCTGTGATTGTTCTAGAGTTTAAAACCTTGATACTGAGTGTGGACACGGCGGAGAAAAACTGTGACATTTTGAATATAGGTCAGAGTTTAGGCAAAAAATTGGTTGTAATGCGGCTTAGGCTGCAATTCCTGTTAGCAATCAAAAGAAATTGAATAATTCATTTTCCCTTTAGTATTTCTTAAAATATCCCAAGCTTTGCACTTACTAGCGACAAGCTGGGCAGCTAAATTCATCCGAAATGTAAGCCTTGGTCATCAGTATCTTTCCATTTTGTTGCTAGGTCCTGTAATGTGGAGAATCATAAGCTCCCACTCCCCCTCTTATGCTTTTCGTTTGGGTACTTTCGGTATTAGCTGAATAAATTAACTCTGACAGCCAAATTTGGATCCAGCTGCAACAACAGTATGGCTTGTGTTGCACATTTTTCTTGTATTTTTAAGAGTGTAGAATTATTTCATAGAATGCTTTTCTTTCCACTGTTTTCTTTGGTCCATGTGACACTCGTTATTTTAACATCAAGATTTCCGAAGGTCATGGTTAGGGGTGCAACTGGGCCGGGCTGGGTTGGGCTTTTTAAAACCCTAGCCCAATCCTGAGTCCCCTTAATTGGATCCAAACTCGTCCTGATCCTGACTCAGGGCTGCAAAACTTCAACCCAGGCCTAACCCTTCAGGGTTCACCCCATCCTTACCCGCCATGATCGGCCCTGATTTTTTAACATCTGGCCGGGATGACCCTGATTGACCTTGACTCTGACCCTGATTGACCCTGATTTGCCATCAAGGGCTGGGTATAGTCTGATTCTGACTCTGCAAAATATGAAATAACTAAAATATATATATATATATATATATATAT
>NC_056569.1:11763050-11773464 GCF_013358625.1 Macadamia integrifolia
ATTAAAAAAAAAAAAAACACACACACACACACACACAATCACAAATTACTTGTCATGAGGAGAGCATCTTAAAACAAACAGTCAAAACAATACAACTAACTCTAATTATTATGGTAAACAAAGAGGAGATAAACAAATAGATCATCTTAATAAGGCAAACAATCCAAAGATCTCAAAACACTTATCATGTTAAACAAAGAGGAGATCATCCTAAGAAAACAAAAAATCCAAAACCAACATCAGGGGAAAAAATCAGGGTCAGATCAAGCCAAAATCAAGGCCAAAAGTTAGGGTAAAAAAATCAGGATAAGGTCAGGCCAAAATCAGGGCTGGGTGGGTCAAATACATAAACCCTGACCCTGACTCAAGGTCGGGCCAGCCCTCAGAGCTAAAATTTTTGGGTAAGTACTTGTTCGGGATCAAAGAGGGCCAAAGGCAGATTCGGGCCTTCAAGGCCAAACTTGCACCCCTAGTCATGGTGAATCTATTCACTTATTCATCATGAATGCTTTAAATATACATATAAGGTATTATGGGAGGTTTTTAAGAAAGATAGTAACACCCTTAAAGGCCCGTTTGTTTAAAGGGACTTATGAAACGAAAATTTCTGGCGTATGAGATGCACATGATAATAGGGTGAACAATAGAAAAGTAAAGCTATTAGAAATACATATATAATGCGACGTTGTGTCTTGTGACCTATACATTCGCTGTTAGGTTGTTTTGGGAAAGTTCTTGTAAAATCTAGAGAGGGAGAGAGAGAGAGAGAGAGAGAGAGAGAGAGATAAGGGGGAAGGGTTCATAACAGATGGAAGATCGATGGAGATCAATTGCTTGACTGAGTTTTTTTTTTGCTTGTCTGAGTTGCTTCTTCTTCCTTTGCAAATTCTTTGGAATTTCAATTTGGTCGGATTTTGTCATTAAAAGAGTGAAAAGGGATATATATGAAAGCAAAAAAGATATGTGGTTGATTCTCACATAGTCACACGAAGGTACATGCAACAAATTCAAATTTGATATGGTGTGAAGAAACAATAGGCCACGTGGGCTGACAGAAAAATGGTATGCTTTTTTGTTGTCTACTAAAATTCCCTCCCCTAGTAAAGAAACACCCTAAAATCGAATGGGCCGATCCATACAATAATTCCTTTCCATTAAAACCCCTCAAAACAAACATAGCCTAATAGTGGTGAACTTTACCCTATGTTGGAGGACATAAGTGTCATATTTATAATATGATTCAGACTTGGCACATAAATAAGGGAGGATGAGAACGCCAATATGATTTGGAGAGCGGATCAGACCCATACGAAAATGCTCTCCAAATCCCATTCTCATACCGGTCTGATGCACACAGATAGAATCCATCTAAAGACAAACACTGAGCTGATTCCATTTGTATGAATCAGACCATACAAGAATGATCTCCTACGAAAACCTGATCCACAGTCTATGATTTGGATCTCACTTGACCTGCCACATGGCACTTGAAGCTGCACCAAGTTGCATGTTTTGGCAGATCTGCATCCATTTGCCCAAAAATTTATTAATAATAATTTTAGTGAAAAAGTTTCGGAGTATAAAGTAAAGTTTGGTGGCGACCAGTGCCCTAATAGGATTTTTATTTTTTGGAAGTCAATGGATCTTGGGTAATCCCCCAATGAATAATATTCTCATTATTGTTGATGTTTCACATCAGCTTCCCTGATGACTATACGAAATTGCTTGAAAGTTGGCCTTAAAGTTGATATTTTGCACACAAATTTAGGCTATAAATTTAAAATCAGATCAGCTCTATAGATAAGAAGGTCTAATAGATGGAAGATCGATGGAGATCAATTGCTTGACTGAGTGGCTTCTTCTTCTTTATGAAATACTTCAACTCTTTTAGAACATGTCCAAATCAAATAACAATAATTTGAAGCACAAACTGAATTCTCATTAAACAAGAGCTTAAGCTAGAGAGAGAAACTATGAATGATTTTTGGATGATCAATAATGCTTGTGTAGGAGAAGCTTCTCTTGAGCCCAAAGAGTCAACGATGAATAAATTCTTATTATTGATCTTTCACATAAGTTTTGCTGATGACTACACGAAATTGCATGGAAGTTTGTTTTAAAATTGTCATTTTTTTTACTTAAATTTAGCCTTTAAAGTCACAATCAGATGATCAGATCCATAGAACATATGAACACAAACTGAATTATTATTGAAAAGAGCTAAAGTGAGCAACAAAGTCGAGGAGTTAACAATAAGGGTACCAAAGATGGTGGCATAGTTCTAATGGTGGGTGCTGGCGCTGCTTTAGCTACTGCTGCTGCTGTAGAAGTCATCACTAGTAATGGAAACTCTTGCGATACTGGAGGTGGGGGTGGTGGCTGTGGTGGTGGTGGTGGTTGTGGCGGCGGATGTGGTGGTGGCTAGCTCAATTAATCTAATTTAATTTGTTCCCATTTTAAACTTAAATGTGCTGTGTTTATTTTGTTTATGGGAGTAATTCCTTTGCCACTCTAGAAAGACAATTTGATTCCTAACCAAAAAAAAAAAGGCAAATTGATTTTTGAAGAAAAATTTATTTAACTTTCTTAAATATATATATATATATATATTTGAATTATGAAATATGCAACACTTCATTAAGGTATATGTTATAGCAAACACTAATAAAAATACGAAGATAAACAAACACAGATTAGCACAACACATAGAGATTTAATGACATTCACATACCGATGTGGTGTGTTACGTCCTTAGGCGAAGAAGAAGATATTTCATTATGTAGAAGAGAGATTACATCCAAACAACGGCGAGAAAACTCGCTCTAAAACCCTACCTTGAAAAGCCCCTAAATTACAACTGCTTGCTCGATGATAGTACAATATATATTCCTCAAATTGCGGATCAATCTATTGGGTCGTGGTCGATAGGGTTGAACAGTATCACAGGGTTTGGAGAGGAATCTCCAAACGGCATTTAAATATTTCCATCACCCAAAGTTTGGGGAACTTGATGTGTCAATAGTGGATCTTGGGGTCTACTTGTCCATAAAATTTCAGATCTATTCAATCCTACAACATTGCAGAATTTGCCGGTCTAGAGATATCCTCTTAGCTTGGTAGATTAGAAAAGCTACCTCCACCCCTAAAAAAAGGGCAAATTTGAAAGAAGAAATAAAAAAAATATTAAAGATTTTTTTTTTAGGGGGGGGGGGGTGGGAGTAAGGAATATTAAAGATCTTTTGTGTCATAACCTATGGTTACGAGATAATTTCCATTCGGTTTTGGTATGTTTGGATTTTCATTACCTTTGGATCCTTCGGGTCTACTACTTTCTAATTTATAATGTAGTTTAGTTTTTCAAAATTTCTTATTCTAGTTGAGTTTTCATACTCATAATTTCAATTTAATCCTCTATATTTTGTGGGAGAAAGAATTTTGCCATATAGCGTTCCCACATCCACACACAACCCTTGTTTTCAGGGAGATTGTGAAAAGACACCCCTTCCCCATGAAAGCAAAGACTCTGTGTGACAACGGGAATGCTAGGCGGATAGAGTTCCTCCTCCCATATTTTATTTTACAAGTTCTATTTGTAGTTTTTCTCCCCGTATGATTCTAGAAATTCTAATCATTAAAGGAGGATATAAAAATACATACTGTTTTCCCCATCTGCTATAATGAAAAAATATTTCTTAATTTTTTTATTATATAAAGTTTATTTTTATTTTATATATTTCTGTGTGTGTGTAAAGCACAATATTTTGGCATGGTAGATTGAAAAAAATTCTAATCAAATGACCTGATATTTTGTTCGTGTTATGGGTCTTAATTGAATGAACATGATCTTGACCCTTAGGTTGCTTCTCCTCGGTCACAACCAAGAATGATGGTGATTTGAGATTAATCAAATTTTCAATTTAATTTTTTGGAAAGAAAACTCATAGCCAAAAAAAAATTAGTTTAAGGGTTTGTGTTAATGTCTTTTATATGGGAATGAAGAAAATTATATTAAAGTACTAAGAGCATTATAATCAGGATTACATATATACATAAAAGTTTTATTTGTCATAGCTTTATGTGTTAGATGGCCAAAAGAAAAATCACGTCATTACTGGGCCTAAGCCAAAAGAAAGGGAGGGAGAAGGTTATAGATATCCAAAAAGAGAGGGACTACGTTCCAAGGCCATGATGTAGTCGTTAGGTAAAAAAATAATATTTTAATTCTTTAGACTTCTTTGATACTCCACCCCTTTAGTTGAGCTTGCTACACGCCAAGTAAGAGACCCTGCATGCTTGTTTCAACCATGGTTCAAAATTTCTCTATTTCTGTTTTATTTTTATTTATTTTTTATTTTTTTAAAACGAAATAAGGCATGAAATGAATAACGTACCAAATTTAGGTATCGTTTCGGTGTCTTGCTGAAACGATACAGTCCAAGGCTTATAAATATATGATTTCGGTGAGACAATTTCGATTCTGTCTTGCCTGTCTCGGTGGTTTCGATTCCATTTGCATATTCGAAGGAAAAAAACACTCCAACAAACCTCTCATTAGCCACATCATCACACATTTTGACTAAGGGTGTCAATTGGTTCGGTTCCAAATGACGATATGGTGGACCATAACCAAATCGAGAACCGACTCGGTTCCATATTTAGATACTCAAACCGATTCAATTAGGTTCGGTTCTAATTCGGTTATGATATTTGGTTTTGTACCTCGGTTTTAATTTAGTTATGAAAAACGGTTCCACTTTTGAACCATGACTGTGATGGTCCAAAGGCCATAATGGGCTCAAGTTACCAACTCGGTTCTCCAATTTTTGTCTTACACATTCCATCAATCATAAAGTCTCTTCAAGTAATCATTCAAAATCACCTATTAAAGATAATAAAACCCATCAAAATCTGACCATAGCATAGTCAAAACATGTATCAGTTTACGACCTACTAAATAAAATTGTAAATGCCATTCTCAAGTATGATCTAAGCTAGAATTAAAAAAAAAAAAAAAAGCATAATAACATGTCCAACTCGCCTAGCCTCCTCTAAGAGTCAAAAACTCAATAGGGAATATGGAAAATCCCTCCTAAGTCTTAGCGATAGTAGGATTTTTTTTTTTTTTTCATTTTTTGGTTTTAACTTTTAAGAGTAATTCGGTTCGGTTTCGATTCCGAACCAACGGTTTTAACATCCTAAACCAAAATTGAACCGAACCGAGTAGCAATACTCACATACCCAAACTGAATATGAACCGAATTTATTTGGTTCGATTCAGTCCAGTTAATTGGGTTCGGTTTTGGTATTCGGTTTCAGTTTGAAATTGGCACCCTTAATTTGACTTCCATTGGATTCTTACAAGAAGATCTACACGTTCAAAGTTTAGGAAAGGTAAAGTTCTTTTTCTAAAACTTTTTTTTTTTTTGAGATAGTACATAAATACATATTGGATGCTTGTAGATTTTTTATATGCTAGACACTAGAGGCCGATCTATGACCTCACGGAGTTGAATTTTTTTTTTTTTTGGTACATAAATATATTTTTTTATTTTTCTAGTTTAAAAATTCATTTTCCATTAACATAAATTGTTACTTTTTATGATGAATATTGCTTTGATGGATGTCAACTATATATCTGTTAGTCACCAATGGCTGTTCTACGACTCCATGAGAGTGGAATTTTTTCCAGTCGATAATTTTTTTTTCAAAAAATATGAAAAATATATTAATAATTGAAAAATAATTTTAAAGATAGGGAAAGATATTTTGTTTTGATTTTAAAAATAAAATAAAAATAGGAGATTAATATAAAGTGTTTTGGAGTGTATTATATGCTTTTTATGTTATACCATATTTGATTTTGTTGTATTATGTCATTAAAATATTTTCTAAAATTGATTAAAAAATAATTTATATAAGAATAAAATATAAGAAGCTACCATATACTTGTAGGTTAATAATGACATTCTTTTTTCTATGCATCGGCATCAGGGTGATATAAAATGACTAGAGGAGGAAGAGGGAGAGGAGGTGGGAAATGTGATAGTGGAGAGATTGCATAGAAACACAAAGAGTCTATTGATGGCAATAAGAGGCATACAAAATGCAACTACTGTTATAAGAGGTTTATGGGTGGTGGGGCCACAAGACTTAAACATCTAGTTAGAAATTTCAAAGATGTGGCTAGATGCAGTGAAGTGCCTGATAATATTGTCAAGGCCATAGCTAAAGACATGAATGGAGGGAATAAGAGAAAAACGACGAAGGAGAAGTCGAGGATAGAGTTTGAGGTAGGGGCAAGCATTGAGCCAACAAAGTCTTCGTGAGGATATGAAAAGACGTAGACATGGAGGAGTTGGTCCATCTAGAGTATGAGGTAGTGGATTTTCATAGATCCATTTGCTCTTTAAGAGATCACAAAGTATAAGGGCAGCCCCACCTCCACCTCCACCTCCAGTGGTTCCACCTTGTGTGAACCCCGTTCTACAATAGGATCCCCATGCATACAGAAAAAAGGGCAGTAAGCAGCGTAAGATAAAGGGGATGTGGGGTAACATGAAGACTTATGTTGGGGAAGTTGTGTCTAAATGAATGTTATTTCATAGCATCTCAACAAATGCCACTACAGGTCCCTATTACCAGTCGATACTTGATACTATGACTGAGGTCGATTCAGGGATAAAGGGGCTGACTGTATATGAGGTGATGAATGTATATTTGCCTAAGGAGAAGAGTGAGTTGAAAGCATATATTGATGAGTTAAAAGTTTTGTTGGATAGTTATGGGGTAACCAGAATTTGTGATGGTTGGACAGGGCCCAAGAGAAAGTTCGTTATCAATTTTATAGTTTATTATGATGGTAGAACCATTTTTGTAAAGTCTATTGATGCATCTAAGGAAAGAAATGATGCAAAATATATTTACAAGCTTTTGAAGGAGGTTGTGAAAGAAGTCGGGATAAAGAATGTTGTTCAGATTGTGACTAATAGTGGAAGTAACTACAAGAAGGCCAGACTAAAAATGCTGAACAACCCCAGATTCCAACTCTTTTGGACTCCTTGTGTAGCACACTGCATTGACCTAATGTTGAAGGACATGGGGAAACTGAAAATTGTGAAGATTGTTGTTGAAAGGGCTAGGCAAGTGAGCATATTTGTCTATAATCATGGGTTCTCATTGAATCTATTAAGGGAGAAGTGCAGGGGTGACTTGGTCAAGCCCAATCTCACAAGATTTGCTACCAATTATATTACACTCCAGAGTTTTGAATCCAAGAAAGTTGGTCTTCGATCCATGTTCACATCTGAGGAGTGGTTTGGTTGGAGGGAAGCAGAATCACTTGGTGGTAGGGAGGCATAGACAACCATTTCATTAGAGAAGTTTCGAACACAGTTGGGTAAATTGGTTAAAATCTTAGCACCAATTATTGGGTGTTGAAGATGGTGGATTCTACTTTCAAACCCACTTTGCCAAGCTTATGGACTACTATTGCAACGATGAAGGAAAATGTCTATGCTGCCAACCCACGTGGAAGTAAAATTTTTTTGAAAATAATAGAAGACCATTGGGAGAGCCAACTTTCGCATCCGTTGTATAAGGCTAGTAAGCAAAGCTGAAGCATTCTTTTATGTGGTATAAAAATGCATTAATGTTAACATTGACAATAATATGTTTTGTCACATTTCAGCATACTATTTAAACCCTAGGTATCAGTACACCAAGAGAATTGCATTAGATCCAGATCTTCTGGAAGCAATGAAACAGGTGGTTGCCAAGTTGCAATCAAACCCCGATCTACAAGCCAAAGCTAATACTGAGGTTAGTTTTGTACTACTCTTACTATAGAAGTCTAAATTTCAATACAATGGTTGTTAACTAGGGTCCTATTTGTAAATTTTTTATAGACAAAAGAATTCAGGGATGCATTAGGCAGCTTCGGAGCTCCCTTTGCATACTCATGTCGTACGACTATTGATCCTGGTACGAAATCCAAATTTTAGTATGTTAGTTACACAAGTGTTAAGTGTTTTGGAACATAGATAATCTCTTACATTTTTTGTAACTTGTAATGCAGTTGAATGGTGGGTGTTTGTATGGGGGTTAGATGCCGGAATTAAGGAAGATTGTCATCAAAGTACTTTCCCAGACATGTTTTGCATCTAGTTGTGAGAGAAATTGGAGCACATTTTCACTCATCCATTCGAAAAGGAGGAATCGATTAGGTTCAAAATGTTTGAATGACTTAATGCATATGCATTGTAATATGAGATTGAGGATGCAACATATACGCATGGGTATGGAGAATGATAGGGGGCAGATCAAGCTGGCTGATGTTTTCCAAATTGACTCAAATGAGGAGGATCCTCTAGTGGACTGGGTGAGGGATAGAGGCGAGCCATTGATGGATCAACCGGAAGGTAGGTTGGATCCATATATAGCGCGAGGGATGGCGGTTGATGTTGATGATTATATGGCTACAGAGGGAGATAAGGATACATTCACAGGCCCCTCGACCATTCGAGCCTGCACCTGGTAGGGATGATTTAGATGAAGATGATAATTGGTCCATTTCATCGGGAGGTCGTACCCACACCCAGACTCAGACACCATGATTGTGATGGTGATGGGGGAAGGGTGGTGATAGATTTGAAGGAGTTCGAGAGCAATATGAGCAGGCTAAGCCAGAGTCGGAGACAATGTGATTCACTGGGGAGAGTCAGTTTCAGTATGCCACGCAAGATACTGATCACAGTGCATGCCCATCAGGTGGAGGGAGGAGTTCAGGTTACACTAGAGGCCCTCATCGTCTATTCGATGGAGATGGGCAGCGAGATTGTATGGATGTTGATAATCTATCTACTTTTATTAGCGGAATGAATTTGAATGGAGGGGGTAGTCATCCTCACAGTGAGAGTAGAGGGAGTAGGCAATGGTATACCCCATCATTTGCTAGAGAGAGCACCTGGTCGAAGTATCATGGACCTTATGATCAATTCACTAGGATGAGACATACATCTGGTTCATCCATTCCTAATAGTAGTACTGATTATGGCTCCTAGACCTAGTCATATGGTAGTGACTTTGTGGACAGTTTATTCTCATAACCAACCAATCCGTACGTGTTGCCGAAACCATCATTTGATAGTAGGTCAATGGCAGGTTCTTCTTCATTCTATGGTAGTGATACGTACCCTTGGATAGGTTACCTTCAGTATGTAGATGACTCTGTCTTTTTGGTAGTTGTGGAGGACTACGTTCGCTTCTTCTCTTAGACTATGACGTGACTGCATTTGTGGTGCAATAGGAGGAAAATACATGTTGACTCTATCGTACTGGGGGTGGAATCCAGCCAGGCTGTCTTAGTTCTTTCCAGTAGATAGTAGATACTTTATAGTCACTATGATTACTATTGTACTGTTGTGTAACTAATATGCTCAATGTTTGACTTTAGTTGTGAATTGTGAATTAGGGAGTCGCATAGTATATTACTCTAATACTCTAAATATTAGTTAATTAATGTTGATAGATGTTTGTTGATGGCTTAGATGTATTATTTAATTATTTTACTATCATATTATCTTGTTCTAACAATCAAGCAAGTAAATTTTTCAGAACAATTCGATGGTTGCTGTCAAACAAAGGTGCAATTCTAAAACAATGTCATGTTCTAATATTTTTTTAATTTTTTTGTTCTAATTATGTTATTAACCTTAAAATAAGCCACCCACCAAGTTTCAGATCAAAATATGGCCGTTTGACCACTGAAACAGCCGACAAAAAAAAAATAAAAATACACCATCTCTGTAAAATTTCGCCAAAATTTCGGTATTTTGGTATTTCTGAACACAGGAAACACTGAAACGAAACGAAACGAAATCTCAAACCTTGGCTTCAATTAGAGTATTCTGTTATCAAATAATTAAAAGTGAATGAGATACATTTTCCTTTATATAAAAAGCAAGTAGCACAGCCAGAAATGTTATGACATGGATTAGAGGTAGTAGAACATACCATGGTGATAAAGTTAGTGTGAAAGGGTAAGAGGAGCATGAGGGTTTGGTATGGAAGAGGGTAACTATGACTGAGGGGTTGCATAGGTTTGGTATGCCTATACCCATAATAAATTCTATTTCTATAATTCTTTAGTAATTTTTTCAAACATTTGAGGTGCACTCTCATCTCTTTGTGAATCAACCTTTGAAGTGCAAGAAACAAGATTCTTTTGGGGCATTCTATCAAACAATTGATTAGCATCCTTTATCTCGTCATATTTCATACACATATCAATGAAATCCCTACATACAAATCAAACCCCAACCCAATCCTTAACAGTGTTAGATGGGCTTGAGAAATAGTCGGGATAGCTCAATTGGTAGAGCAGAGGATTGAAAATCCTTGTGTCACCAGTTCAAAT
>NC_056569.1:11773484-11794279 GCF_013358625.1 Macadamia integrifolia
TTCCTGGCACATGGTTAATTTCTAGAATTAGAATAGATACTCATACAAATTCATTGATATGGATCGATTCACAACTTCCTTAACCAATTCAATAAACGATTTATCACCACAAATCACAAATAGCTCTTGACCAATTTGTGATTTTTAGTTTAATCTAATTTATTATAAATAAAAATAAGTATTATAAATTATATCAAATATCTGTAAAAAGAGAAATTAATCAAATAAATATAAATATAAATCATACCAAAGAGACCCTAAGTTTCGGTGAATTCTATTTATTAGATCATGTGAAATGATTACTAGGAATTTTGATCTCATGAAGGTTGAGGGGAGGAGATCAAACTGATCCGGATTTATGTTGATTGAGTGATTGATGATTGATTGATAGATATTTTAATAGTGTCAAAAGCAAAATGCAACGACGTATGATTAATTATTGCACCTAGATTGCAAAAATAACCATTTTTTTGGTAACATTGTTCAAGTGACCAAAGAGAAAGAGAAAGAGAAGTTTTTTGTTTGCTTCTTCCGTAGTCCTACTTCATGAGAGAGAAGAAAGAGGAAGAGGGAGAGGTCACATCTGTGGAATTGTTTGTTAGTTTCCACACTCATGTGGGCTCTATTCCTAGGAAAAATAATTTGCGCTTCCTTTGATAACGTTTTTACTGTTTCTATGTACAATAGAAATGATTTTTCATGTTTTTGAAGATAGAAATAGATTTTTTGTTGTTTGATAAATATGTTTCTCGAATTGAGTACAATTGGATATTCCTTGGGTCAGTGTACGTTTTGCTAGGAAATTCGAACTTCAATCCCCAACAATGATTCAGTAATCGATTCATGAGGGTCCGGAGAGAATTGAAAGAAATCCACAAAAGAATCAATGAATGTGGATTTAAGACTTCTATTAGCAAAACAAAAAATTAGTGCATTCCTTCTCGTTTCCCTGGAGAATCTTCAAACTTTGGAAAGCCGTCAGGTAAAGTAAATGCTGGGTTGAGAGATGTAATTTTTCATCGGGGGTTCATCGATTTTTTGGCCCACAAATTGTTTCAAGAAACGAAAAACCAAATTTGACTTATTTCATCAAACCCGTTTCTAGATACAGAAATAAGCATAAATTTCTATTTATATTTCAGAAAATAGGTAAAATGAAGCAAGTTTATTAAATAGTTTTTTGGGTGATTTTTCATTTTATTTTGAAAACGTTATCAAACAGTGCCTCAGTGTTTAACCAGGTTCAACTTACCGACGAGGGCAATGAAACTGTAAGGCATAATTATGATAATATGTTCAAAGAGATGAGGGGATCCAACAATGAACAACCCATAGCCACTGGGAATGGCTTCTAACTTGCATTACCCTTTGAAATGCAATGAAATTTTCTAGTGTTTGAAAATTGCGGCGACCGTTTGAAAAGTTATTCATTTACAATTCGACATGTAGGCCTGTTAATTTGAATCGTGAAATGGAGAGAGAGAGAGAGAGAGAGAGAGAGAGAGAGAGAGAGAGAGAGAGAGAGGGATCCTTTTTTTTTAAAGTCAAACCAATTGTAGAGCATTTGAGATAAGAGAATTGGGGCCAAGGTTCTGTAATCACAGGTTCTGGTCAGCATCTGGATCTGCCTCAGAGAAGAAATGAACACAGCAGCCCACCAAAATGGAAGCTTGAGAGTTCTATTAGGGGCTGCCTGGGGTGGTGTTTGTCGGGTGACGTCCACTAGTGGTCAATGGCCGGTTTTCCCTTTCCGCAAGATACCTGGAATTTCTGTGAAGTCCCACTGGGACTTTGTGAGGTGGTGGGTGAATTTGGATCTTCTGCACGCATGTTCATCTGGAAATAACATGTGAGGATCCGGTAAAAAGATACATATGAAAGCAAAAGGCACGTGTTGGTGTGCGTAGGATGTCTTGTATTCTGTCACAGTTTAATCTAGGAAGTGCTAGTGTAACACCTCGATAGGCAGAACGGCAATCCCACTAGTTGGTTAGCGGGTCGTGGGAGTTGTAAGGGGGTAGGAGGTGCAACCCCTCGATTGAATTTTTTATTTGAGGGCAGTTTTGTACTTTTTGGATTAGGGTTTTTTCGCTATATATTCATAGCGAGGGTTTCTTTCTCTGTAATGCAAGCAATACTGAGAGGTGTGAGGACGAGTGTTGTAACCCTATTTTCCATTGATAGTGAAGCAGGATCTCATTTCACTGAGGACGTTTGCAATCTTGCCGAACCTTGTAAATCTGTGTGCATTGCTTGTTCTCGTTTATCTTCTGCTTCGTTTTAGGATTGTGTTTCTATAAAGAGACGTGTTGGATCCTAATGTACGTCCAAGTGAATGTACGTGCAACGGATCTACATTCAAGTGGGGTGAGAGAAACTAGGGGTGTCAATCTCAAGCCCACATCGATTTGATCGACCAGGCTTGACAGTTTAAAGACCAACCCAGCATGCATAAACATGCCTGGTCTAAGCCTAGCCCATTTATTAAAATATAGTACACAGTGCAAGGGGTAAGCCCACTGAGCATCCGACCGGCCCAACATCCATTTCTTAGCTTCTAAGTTTGAAATTTGTAAGTTTGTTGCTATTTCCAGGGAATCAAGCAGTGTTGCTGATTTCCTAGCTAGGAAAGCCTTGTCCAATTTGATGTCTACCCATTCTGTGATTATGGAAGAATCGCTATCCTCCCCCATGTGTAACTCTCGCTCTTCTAAATGAATTTTTGTTAAAAAAAAAAATGAAAAAAAAAATCAATGATCATATTCAAAAGAAATGGTCGGCAGGATAGAGGGGTAAGGCACTATGCTAGGAAAATATTTTTCGAAACAAGTGGGCAAGTGGCAAGTGGGCAAGTGTGTGGGACGTATCCAATACAAGGATTTGAAACCCACTTACATCCTAATGATTGATCAATCATTAAGTTTTTTTTTTTTTTTTTTAGACAGGAGGGGTATCTGACTTTAGGCTGAGTAAATCTCTCCTAGACACGTACATGACCCCTGCGCCACATACGAATCGGGAGCTTCTGGGCCCTAATGAACCTCAAGCGGGTGATCCCAAGGAATTATGCAGCTGCAAAGTTTTGATCACGAGACCTCGCTTCTTGAGGCGAAGTCTCATGTCCTCTCCATGCTAGCTGCGCTAACCCCTTGGGGTTAAAATCCTGTCAGTTTGGTATAGGCAACACCAGCACATAGGGCCAATATGAATGCATGCGGGAGCATCTTCAGCGCATTGGGTAGGGGGCAATGTGATCTTTTTTGCGCCCGCTTCTGCCTGGGCATAGAAAGCACTAGAGTGGAAGGGTTTTTGTTCCCCTATATTATTAGGAAAAAGAAGCCTAAAATGTAGCGTGGTCCAACGCTCAGACATAGTGGGGGCAAAATGACCACCCCACCTCTCATGGAAGGTCGAAATCCCACCATTGTTGATGCTTCTACCTATGCTCCTATTGGCCCACACATTGGCTTAGGGGCCACGCTATCTTTTAGGAAACTCTCCCATAATATTATTATTAGCTGAGCTGTTACCTGATTGGATAGATAATGGCAAGATAAAGCATGAAAATTCCCAACCTTGTGGGTACAAGAAAACTTGTGGTCTGGCAGTAAATATCAGCAATGTGGCCAGTTGGATGAGCTACGATTGTGTGGATTGGTAGACCCTAAGGTCTCGTGCTCAGTTATAACATGTCAACCTAAATGGTGTTTTTTATAGACAAAACAAAGCATGAAAAAAATTTGAGTCTACTAAAAAGGTCCTTAGACCATGGAGAAGATACATGAACATCCATAAGAAGCCATGCCCTTACACAAGGTAATTTGGGTTTAAAATTTGATACATATCATATTTATACCATCTGAGTTGGAAAAGTTAGGAAGACGTCAAATACTTGGAAAATTTCTAGAGTATAATGATCCAAAATGTCCTGTAAATCAAGCCTGATTACACCTCAAAAAATGCAAAAGTTTCACTGGGAGGCACACATTGTGGACAGATAAAACATGACTATGGGCATCAAGGTCTTAAACTTCGGATCTGTCAAGGTTGATACCAAATTGGATAAATCTCGATCATATGGTATCTGACAGATCGATTTACAACCCAAGGGGATAGTGCAGTTAGTGAACAACGAATTTGGGACGAGCTGTAAAATTGGACGTCCTAAGTTCAACTTCCACATGGCATATTTTGGGCCACTCATACGGGGGTGTTTAGTACTCTTTATTGCTTTTAGTGAAAATTGAATGGTTCTCATTCAACCTTGGTATGACCTAGTCCATGTGATTGTGTGGTCAGTATGAGCTTGCAGAACTAGTGAGACTAAAGACTTAGATACCCATCGCTAGTATTATATGGATAGAGGTTTATATACATGATGATGTGAAGATGGTCATAGATGTTTGTATGATGGTGTAACTACAACATATGATTATGTGACAACATATATAAGGTGGCATGATGCATGAAGTGTACTTGGAGGTGTGACAATGTAATCATGAGTTACAATATAATACTATATGTATATATATTTTATGACAATACGTCAGAAAATTTTCCATCTACTTCATTAGCTCTTAGAAACTTCTCTCCATTCTCATTTATCCATTCTACCTTTTAGACTTTAAATCTTCTTGGATGGGTTTGTCTTGAGAACAAGTTATTGACCAAGAAAATGTATAAGGGGTTACCTAGGGGAGGATGTTTTGACTACAGAAGTATAAAAGAAAGATGCTAGACTATTTAGGAAAATTTTCTCAGCTCTACAATCGTATAAAGAAGAAAAAAGAAGAAGACAACCACAACAACAACAACGAAAGACAAGCAGATCATACCTTGCTGCTTAGGGAATTCCTTTGAGGTTTTACTTTGAGATTTTGTTGAAGATTTAAGGAAAGAGAAAGAGGTGTTATAATTGTTGCTACTGTTATTATTTGTTGGAATTCAATAGGGTTTCAGTAGATTGGAGAATAAGCTTATACCCAAGAAAAAAAGGTAAATGTGTATTTCACTTAGATTTCATTGATTTAATTAGGTGAAATATAGTTTGTGGATAAATGCTTTAATAAAACATTGGGGTAATAAATAGATTAAGTACTTTTTGGATTCCCTGATTGGAAATAAGTTTAGTTACTAATTTATTTTTTTAAACTGAAATCTTTTGGTTACAAAGTTCATAAGTGACTAAATCAATTATTTTGTTAGAGATAGAATCTTAGTCTAGAAAATGTAAAGATATATACAAACCTAAATAAGCTTTCATTTTCGACTTGAAAGTATCTGCGTATGACCCATGTATATTTTAATGTTGAAAAGTTTGGGCTTGATATGAGATTGTTTGTCGAGCTAACTGCAAAGTTAGATTTGGTTTGTCAACAGGACTGAAACAGTAACATTTAAAGATGAAACTAATAAGCCAATCTATACTTGGATTTTGGACTTGATTTTTTATGGTATTACTATTTATGAGTCTTAGGGCCCATTTGATAACGTTTCTGCCGTTTCTGTTTCAAGAAACAGTAGAAACATAAATTTCCGTTTCTAGAAACAGAAACGGAATTGAAGGTGTTTGATAAGTCATGTTTTTTTGATAAGTCATGTTTTTAGAAGTCGATAGTAACCAATGAAAGAATGGCCACAAGTCGTTTCTAGAAACGGAGAAACAAATTGAACTTGTTTCGCCTTGGTCGTTTCTTGAACCATAAATAAGTAAAAATTTCTATTTCTATTTCTGAAAATAAGTGAAACGAAACAGTTTTATCAAACGCTTTTTACTCCGTTTCTGCTATTTCTGGAAATAGAAACGGCAGAAACGCGTTTCTTGAAACGTTATCAAACGGGCCCTTAATTTAATTCTGAAAATTTTGGTAGTCATTTGATTATTGGAAATATGGTTTTTCTGTCAGTATTTGTTTTTCTTTAATATCACTATTGTGAGGTATAGATTATGCGTAAAAAATATTGGAATTATTTAGATTTGGGGAAGTAAGTTTTTGTGATTTTTATTACCATTAAGCTGATTTTGGTAGAATCTAGAAAATGAAATTAAAAGTATAAGAAAATAGAATTTGTTTTTCGTCATAAAATGGAAGTCATGTATGTGTCTATGATTTACGTTATGATATAAAATAAAATTATGTATATTTAAATTGCATGAATTCAGGTTTTATTGGTGTGTGTTGTGTCTGTTTCACTGAGATTTTAACTCACTTCACCATATTCCCCTATAGATCAGTAGGCTTAGGTAATTAATAGAGTGGAGATATATTTAAGACGAAGACACAATTACATCTTTTGAAAGGAAATTTTTATTTTCATTTCAGCGGATGATTTGATATCAATTATAATAACTTTATTATGGTGTTAAATCTTTGTAGCCACCAGACTTGTGATAAACAGATGATATACATATGTCGAATTCGGACCACACTCACACATGCACATATACACACAAAATGATATCATTCCCTCCTATGTATGAAACCGTTTCGTTGCACTTTATTGATGAACTCTCCTATGTTGCTTTCTCTGATATTGTCTCTCAATCGTAGTTAGCAAAAAAGTATTTAAATACATTTAAAATAGTCTTTCCATTTTTTACACTTTTTAAACTTATTTTTTTCGTTTATTTTTTAAACATATGGGAAAAAGCAAACAACCAACATTATACTTGTTGAATGCAATAACTATTTAACTGGCTATATCTCTCTTTTCCGAACTTTGATCAACTTAACTCTTTTGTTAACGTGAAGCTGCTTGAAAGATTATATTTCTCTCGTATCACCTTCAACTCAAGTTCAATACATATGCTGAAATTGAGCTACAAATTGATGCATTGGCTAAAAAGAATTTCTAAAACGATGACTCCCAACTCCAACTAAACATGCATCACTTTGGGATTCTGTTGACAATAATGAACATCATAGTGAAACCACATTGCTCATTAGGATTTTGGACATGTTTTCTTATTATGATGTATGAATTTGGAATTTATATTGGATGATATATATTAGGTTTTGGAATATATATATCTATTAATGTTGGATGTTATTGTTGTTTTGACACATTAGATGTAGCTATTCATTTTACCCCAAAAAAAAAATGTATTTATTTATATAATAATTTCTCAATTTATATATGCATTGTTATTATTTAAATCTTTTTTTTCCCTTAAAATTCTACAAGTTTAAAACCCATACTATTCATTTTTCACAATTTAAAACCCATACCATCTAATTCCCCCTTTTTATTACCATCCAATTTTGCAAACCATGCTCCCAATTTCCAATTCTATCTAGAATACGGTACCATTTCGAAAAAATTTCACTTTGTAAAACCCATAGGCTTTGTTTGGTTGCAAAGGGAATGCAAATTTTTTATGTAAAGTGGAATTTTTTTCTCGGAAAAAAATAAATTTAAATATTTGATTGCAAGGGAAATATATTTTACATGTGAAAAAAATTTCATTTAACCATTAAAATTTTTATTTTTATTTCCCCACCAAAATAAGAAAAAAAAAAAAAAACGCTATTCTCACTCTCTCTCTCTCTCTCTCTCTCTCTCTCTCAAGTGATTCAATTGGGTTTGTTTTGATCAAAAGACTTTTGGAATGAGCTTTTCAGTCGTTATCACTTGTGATCTATTACTGTTTTCTTTGTGATCATCTTTTATATTATTTTAAATATTTATTTATGCTGCATTCATTTGATATATAGAATGAAATGGTTTATTTTGTTTAGTGATAGAACATAGTATTTGATGACATTTGGTTTGATTCAGTACAGACCTTGAATGATCTCATTCACATAACCAATATAAATTTTGAGGAGCTTGGCGGGTTCTAGATTGAAAAGTACTCTCCCCTCATCTCTTTTGAGGAGTTTGGTTGGATTATTAGTTTTTTAAAATTTTACATCTATTTTATATCAATTTTACATCCAACCAAACAACTATGGCAAATTAATTTAACTTCACTTCTGTTGCAATCAAACAACTCAAAAGGGAAATAAAATCGTTTCACTTCCCTTCAATTCGCTTCACTTCACTTTCCATTTCCCTTGCAACCAAACGCAGCCATAATGTTTCTTTCCTATATTTTTTTCCTGATTTGAGAACGGAATTGGGTCGGCATCAATTGTCCCAATTTAGATGGTGCAGATCGGACAGAAATTCTATAAATTCAATTAAAAAAATATATTTTTTAACTGTTTATCGTTATCCTTTGTCCGGACGATCCACCGATACAATATCAACTAAAGTATCAGGATCGGTCAAGATCAAAGACCGAAACCGATCCGATCTGACCGATTCAAACCATGTTCCCGATCCATCCCCGAAATGTCTCACTCCTACTTATTTCTCCCCTAGCGACAGGGTTTCGTTAACCTTATTCCCTCATCTTTATTACATTCTCGCATCTCCGTGGCCTCTTAAGCAGCCGTAGCTGCTAAAAACCTAATTTTTCACTGGCTTCTGAAATCTTCAGGCCACGGCTTCTCGCTAGATTTCCGTCAGATGTTCTTCAGAGACTAGTACTTAATCGCAGGTAACTTCAATCTCATCTTTCTTGGATTGTTTTTATTGACTTCTGGTTAGAATCAAACTGTTCTGCAACATTGTTTTTCGTTCATTTCTTCATATTCTTGTGATGATGTTGGGGTTTTGATCTATTTCATTCTTGTTGGGTTCTGGATTTGAGGTTGATATTGTCCCAGTGGAAGGTTAGGGAAATTCTTCTTTAGTGATTAGTGCATAAATGTTTTAATGGGTTCTATTTTGTGGTAGTTTTTGTTTCTCTGGTGGCAGATTCAGATGAACAATAAAGTTTTAACCGGACAAAAAAGAAAAAAAACAGGTTTTTGTTACGATTCTTTAAAATTTTTTCTTTATATTTGTTTTATTGTCGAATTCTTGAAGACTGAGTGGGACTTAGAGGCGCTGAGTTGTTGACTGTAGGAAGCTAATGTGTTTGGAACTTGGGTTTCTCGATTTATTTCGGTTTCTACTTACAACCCGTTTAATTTCGTCTGTGGAATTCATCTCCGTTAATTTGGATTGGATTTGAATTCCTTAAATTGATGAAAGTGAACACTTTTCCCTGATAATTCAGTCACATTTTTTTTTTTTAATTCTCGATTGCTGGTTACTCTTTGGTTTTATCTTTGTTAAGCTTAAATTTGGTGAGGAACATCATTGTTTTGTGGCTCCATCCCTGTTTTATGGATTTAATCTTTATCTCAAGGTGTGGGTTTCTCTTGATTTCACTTATAGCTGAATGAATATGCAAAACTGATGGTTTCATCTTTTTCTGTTTAGTGGTGGTGGTTACTAGATTTAAAATTTTTATGGGTAATGCACAAGCTTCTAAATTGAAGCAACTTAGTTAGATCCTCCTTGATTTGTATTCTTGTCGTATCATCTTATGTCATTGTTGATTTGAACAATTTTGTGTTTCTTCACTTTCTGCCCTTTCTTGGATCTGGTAAACTCTTGCTTGCTGTTGAAGTTTTTGAATAACAAATACAAAGTTTGTACTTTTTTTCTTTACTGTTTCTTTTTCTATCATTTCATTGTATCTTCGACGTGAATATGTAAGAACTTCCCTTTGATTTTCCATGTGATTTCTAGACATTCATTTGCACTATATATATATATATATATATACACATACACATCTCCCAGCTAATATCATGTGGCATATCATCCAGGAATTGTAATTTTCTCAAGTATTTTTTTTATTACCTTTTCTATGTAGTTACTGTGAGATGGCATCTAGTACTGAGGCTGGGAAGAGCTTTGCCAGAAGGGACAAACTACTGGAGATAGAGAAGGATATTCAAAAACTGTGGGAGGAAAATGAAGTTTTCAAGGCTGAATCATCTGAAAGGCATCCTGAACCTGGGGAGAAGTTTTTTGGGAACTTCCCATATCCTTATATGAATGGTTTTCTGCATCTTGGTCATGCATTCTCATTGTCGAAGCTTGAATTCGCTGCGGCTTATCATAGATTAAGAGGTGCCAATGTACTTCTTCCATTTGCTTTTCACTGCACTGGGATGCCCATCAAGGCATCAGCTGATAAACTTGACCATGAGATCAAAGAGTATGGGAATCCGCCTGCTTTTCCTACTATAGAAGATCTCAGTATTAGCACTGAAATGGAACCAGAGGAGGCAAATGGAGGGGGACAGACCTTACCCAATAAGTTCAAGAGCAAGAAGTCCAAGGCAGCTTCAAAATCAGGTGTACAGAAGTTTCAGTGGCAAATCATGGAGAGTTTTGGCCTCTCTAGTGATGAGATTTCGAAGTTCCGGGACCCAAAACACTGGTTAACATATTTTCCACCTTTGGCCAAGGAGGATCTTAAAGCTTTTGGGCTGGGTTGTGATTGGAGACGTTCTTTCATTACAACGGATATGAACGAATTTTATGATTCTTTTGTTAAATGGCAGATGAGGAAGTTGTGGAGGATGGGAAAGATAGTCAAGGATAAGAGATACACAATCTACTCACCATTAGATGGTCAACCATGTGCAGATCATGACAGGGCTTCAGGTGAAGGGGTCCAGCCTCAAGATTACACATTGATCAAGATGGAAGTGCTCCCACCTTTTCCCCCCAAGTTGAGTTCTTTGGATGGGAGAAGAGTGTTCTTGGCTGCTGCGACACTGAGACCTGAGACAATGTATGGGCAGACGAATGCATGGGTTTTGCCTGATGGGAATTATGGAGCCTTTGAAATTGACCAGACTGATGTTTTTATCGTCACTGCGAGGGCAGCCCTTAACCTTGCTTATCAGGAAAAGTCTAGGTTTCCTCAGGAGCCAACCTGCTTGGTTGAGCTGACTGGGTATGATCTGATAGGTTTGCCCCTAAAGTCTCCTCTATCGTTCAATGAGACTATATACTCTCTCCCCATGCTCACGATCCTAACAGACAAGGGTACAGGGATAGTGACCAGTGTCCCCAGTGACTCCCCTGATGATTACATGGCTCTACATGATTTGAAATTGAAACCAGGTCTAAGGGCCAAGTATGGAGTGAAGGATGAGTGGGTCTTGCCCTTTGATGTCATACCTATAATCAACATACCAGAATTTGGGGATAAATCTGCTGAGAAGGTGTGCATCGATCTAAAGATCAAGAGCCAAAATGAAAAGGACAAACTTGCAGAAGCTAAGAGGTTAACTTACTTGAAAGGATTCACTGATGGAACAATGCTGGTGGGAGAATACAAAGGTATGAAAGTTCAGGAAGCAAAGCCATTGATCAGAAACAAACTTCTAGAGGTTGGCCAGGCAGTCGAGTACAGTGAACCTGAGAAAAAGGTCATGTCAAGATCAGGTGATGAGTGTATTGTGGCTTTGACAGATCAGTGGTACATTACATATGGGGAACCTGAATGGAAGAAAATCGCCGAGGAGTGCTTATCCAACATGAAACTGTTCTCTGATGAGACACGGAACGGGTTTGTCCACACATTGAGCTGGCTGAATAAGTGGGCATGTTCCCGGTCTTTTGGGCTGGGAACTCATATTCCCTGGGATGACCAGTTTCTTGTTGAGTCCTTGTCTGATTCAACACTTTACATGGCATATTACACCATTGCGCATCTTTTACAGAATGGGGATATGTATGGATGTACTAATGCTGTAGTAAAGCCTATAAAGCCTGAGCAAATGACAGATGAGGTCTGGGATTTTGTGTTCTGTGGTGGGCCATTCCCGGAAGCATCAGATATCCCTCATTCTCTTCTTAACAAGATGAAGCAGGAGTTTGAATATTGGTACCCATTTGACCTGCGAGTTTCTGGAAAGGACCTTATACAGAATCATCTCACGTTCACCATCTATAATCACACAGCACTTCTGCCCAAACACCACTGGCCACGTGGTTTCAGATGCAATGGGCACATCATGCTCAACTCTGAAAAGATGTCCAAGTCCACTGGGAATTTCAAGACACTACGCCAGGCTATTGAGGATTTTTCTGCTGATGCGACACGGTTCTCACTAGCTGATGCTGGGGATGGAATGGACGATGCAAACTTTGTCTTTGAGACAGCCAATGCTGCAATTTTGCGGCTCACAAAAGAGATTTCATGGATGGAAGAAGTTATGGCTGCTGAGTCTTCGATGAGAACAGGTCCTCCTTCTACTTACGCTGATCGTGTGCTCGACAATGAGATTAAGTTTGCTGTCCAAATGACCGAGCAACATTACAATGACTACATGTTTCGAGAAGCTCTAAAAACAGGCTTTTATGATCTTCAGTCTGCCAGGGATGAGTACAGATTCTCATGTGGTACTGGGGGAATGAACCATGACTTGTTGTGGCAATTCATGGATGTTCAGACACGTCTCATTGCTCCTTTATGTCCGCACTATGCAGAATATGTTTGGAAATTCCTCTTGAAGAAGGATGGGTTTGTTATAAAAGCGGGATGGCCAACAGCAGATTTACCAGATCTCACCCTCAAAAGAGCCAATAAATATCTGCAGGACTCAATAGTTTCAATGAGAAAGCTGCTCCAGAAGCAAATATTGGGTTTAAAGAAACCCAACAAAAAGGGTTCTCAGGCTACAGTTCTTACTGAAGAAAACAAGCCCACAGTGGGCCTGATATATGTGAATGAGCAGTATGAAGGTTGGAAAGAGGTATGCTTAAGGATACTGCAGAGGATGTTTGACACTGATCGCCGTGCTTTTGCACCTGACCAAGAGATATTGGATGCATTACGGAACTCCTCCATTGGACAGGCATCAGATTTTAAGCAGACTCAGAAGCTTTGTATGCCTTTCTTGAGGTTCAAGAAGGATGAAGTGGCCTCTGTAGGGGTACAGGCCTTGGATCTGAAGCTGCCATTTGGCGAAATTGAAGTCCTCCAGGAGAACATTGACTTGATCAAGAGGCAACTGGGCCTTGATGAAGTTGAAGTTTTCTCTGCATCAAACCCTAACGATGTTAGTAGAGCTGGTACCTATGTTTCTTTGCTTAATCAGAATCCACCGTCCCCTGGGAATCCAACTGCTATCTTCTTGAGTAGGTGAGGATCTCTGTTTTTTGGGGCATTTGGTAGGTCAGAGCTGGTCATTGGTATTATTTTTGTGTGTGATTTTTTTCTCTTTGCAAGTCCTTTCATTGAAGTTGGGTTGTCTCAAATTTTTATTTTATTTATTTTACTGAAAGTAAAATTGCATGCTCTTGGAAGCTCATTTCAGTTTTGGGATATATATTTGCATGATCTGTTCCTCAGATCTGGTCATTTAAAATTATTTTCTGTCATTAATAGTAGTACCTTGTGAGTTTTGATGGTTGGCTTGGGTCCTGTCCACTGTCCATTCCGTTAGGGACCCCCAACTTATTATCTTCTGTCTGCCAATTTGGGCTGCAGGTAATAGACGTGAGTGTACCCGCTGCAGGAGCAACTGCCACTGACTCTTTGTGCGAAATGTCCCACCAGTGGAGAGCAGCATCTAATGTGGAATTTTTTTTTTCCCTTTTCATGACCATTCTAGTGATTGTAAGAGAAATTTTCAATCTGAATATTACAGCTAATGTGTTCCTTGCTGGATGTTTTACTGTGTAAAATATCTTCTAATACCTTCACTCTTCATCAAGTCAAATTACTCTCATTTTTTTTTTTCCTTTTAAAATGAAGATGCATCTTATATGTTGATAGATCCCAGAGCGCTGAACTTGAATATTGATTGCCAATGACAGTACTGATCTGTACATTCACAAAATTAGGATTTGCACTTCATGTACAAATCTTGAACCTAGGATAGCCTAAGAAAGCTCTCTGTTTTATCGACTGCCAGTGAGCCAGTGAATCTATGCTTCTCTTTTTACAGACCTGCATCTTGTATGCTGGTCTTGAACTCAAGGTTTTAGATTGTTGATTACAGAAATGTTCAATTATTATTTGGAAAGTTGAGGCACCTCCTAAATTGAATGTGTTTGTTTGGGAAATTTGGTATTGCAAATGAAAATACTTTCGATGCTTCAAAGCTAGTGGAAAATGCTGGTTTTCCTTGTAGGTATGTTCAATGTGCTTGAACAAAGGCCATCCTGCTTTCAATTTTATCATGTAGGTATGCAGCGAAGGAATGGTCCGATAGCATCACTCTTATCTGTAGTTGCGTCGGTTTGAGCTTCATCACTTTCCAGCATTTTGTGTTGTTTTGCATCATTCTTTGGAGGTCACCTTGTGGACTATCTGGGAATAAAGAAAGAATGGAATTTCGAAGCTCCTGTTTGTCTAGGGGGCTGCTCTCGGATCTCATTATTAGCTTGGTTGCACAGTCATCCTTTAACTTTCTCTGGTTCACTGGGAGTCTGGGACATGCTACAACTCGTGGGTGAGATTAAACCATTGATTTGTCAGCTTTGAGCTGGCCATTAAAGTTGAATATCCCATATCTACAAGTACTTGGGAATTGTGTGGTACTGATCACTTGGATGACTTGAGTAATTGCATTCATGGATATTTGAGTTTCTCATTTGGAAAGCCAGTGTTTAGGACTCACTCTATCATGATCACTGCAGTTTGAGTCGAGGCAATTGTGCTAATGAGGATACCCTAGCAGGATGAAGTTTTTAGGTTGTTTTCTTTGACAGCCCCTTCCCACTTAGGCTAGAGATTCAAACTTCAGTGATAATCCAACCCTTTGAAGCTGGCACACACAGTCCATGCAAGGCCCCTATAGCTTCAGTTTCTTCCATAGAAGATGTTGTAGGATCCATTTCAGTTGCCTGAAACCGTGACCTTGAGATAATTTACCACATATCCAGATAGAGGCTGTTCCCAAAAAGTTAGTAAAACCAATGCAAACTTAGTAAAACCAATGGTAAATGACTTATCAAGAGGACCTCTGAATTATCTGTAATAGAAGAAATAACATCACTTGAGTTAGAATCCTGAAACAAACTTAAATCAGATAGCCAAAAACTTATCTTCTAAATAATCAACATGGGGTTGGGATTAATGTTCCTTGCAAGAATATCATTTCTATGATCCCATATGAAATAAGTAACTATAGACAATACTAAGGGCCCGTTTGATAACGTAACCAGAAACGTGTTTCTGTGATTTTCTGTTCTCAGAAACACAGAAACAACATAAATACCGTTTGGTAAACGTATTGTGTTCTACTTGTTTCTTGAAGCGTAAATTGAAATTTATAACAATTTATGCTTCAAGAAACATGAATGACGAAACAAGTTTTACTTGTTTCGCTTGTTTCTCGAAACAACAAAAGCGGAACAAAAAAGTTCGATACCCCGACCCTTTTAAAAATCCAAAGTGCATATTGGAACCTTCATTCGAAGATCGACAGAGAAGAGACCTGTACAACCGTTGAAGACGACGGTTCCCCAGTTCACCGAGATAGTGTCCTCCCCCTGCATAACCGACGACGAGGAAGCAGCGATCTCCTGCGTAACCGACGACGATGAAGCAACGATCTCCTCCGGCGTAACCGACGACGGGGAGCTCCTTGATCGACAATCGCGAGTTTAGCCTCACTGTACAAGAATAGAAGACGACCTGCAGCCCTGCGAGTTCAGGCTCTGCTCCTCCTGCGTAACCGACATCACCGGAGGCGGTCACCCTCTTCACAGTGAAAGGATAAGAAGTCAAGATTCCCTTCGAAGAACGCAAGCTATGGCATCTATTGAACATCCCCTGTCTCTGGACCCGTACGATTCCTTCTCCCAACTTCATCTCGTGAACCCTAGTTTTCCATCAACTGCTCATCTCGTGAACCCATATGGTGAGGAGATTCGTACGATTCGTGCAGAGATTCGTCTCTGGTTTCTGAAGATACTCTCACCTCCAAAGATAAAAGCCATCTCTTTTCCCCTTAAATCTGAAGCGTACTCAGTTCCGTTCCATTCTGTTCGAAGTTCGGCTAAGAATCCAAGGAGAGTTAGAGATAGCAGGCGAGCTCGGTAAGTGAATTTTCCCTCTTTTGGATTTTTATAGACTGCCACTGCTTTTGTTCGATTTAGGGTTTTTTTCCCTTTTTTTCCTAATTATCGATTTTTCCCTTTTTTTCCTAATTATCTGCAAACAATCAAGAGTATTTCTCTCAGTTAGTAACTCTGGCTCTGCATAAGTAAATCTGTGATCACAGGTGACATTATCAATTAGGACATTTGAACAACCTGATCCAATCGAGATACAATCATCCCCTGTTGTTTGAACACCAAATTCATATAATTAGAGGTATTTAGGATGTATAGTTGAGTGGTCTGAATGGTTATCACTCAGTACTTTCTTGAAGGCCAGGTTCCTCTTGTTATTTAACATCTGAAGCATCTGAATTAGGTGATCTTCTTGCCTTCCTGATCCACCGCTTTTGTTCGATTTAGGGTTTTTTTTTTCTTCTAATTCTCGATTTATATTGGTATTGAATTTCATCTGAGAATCCCTGAATTCTTAACCTGCGGCTATCCTGTTTTAGTTCTAATTCTCCCTGCCTATATTGCTCATTGTGTCTCTTTGCTTGGAGCACCAAGGCCTCACTGTTATCAAATATATAAAGATGGATTTACCTCTTTATGTTCCCTTCTTTAGGTGTGATTTTTCCTCCAACTATTTATAGTTTCTCTAAGCCTAGGGAACCCTTTTGTTTTTGCAGTTTCTCAGCAGAATTTGGTAAATGAAATTACTACTGATCTGTAAATAAGATTGGCTTAATATCTTAGGGCATTGAAGCCCTCTTTAGGTCCTTCGACCTAAGTGTGGGGCTGATCCAAGTCCCTGCTGTGAAGTAAATCCAAATCTCCTCGAGGCTAGTGTTACTCTGTTTTTAGAACTATCCTTGCAGCATCAATATCTGCCAGTTTTGGAGATCTATTATTCAGAACTCCACAATATTTTAGGGCATTGTTCCCCTTATTATTAAGGTTCGTCCACCTTAATATGGGGTCCATCTGATTCCCCGGTTCTATTGTTAGTAAAAATCACCCAAAATGGGTGGTTCACAATCAGATTTGCCTTTATTGTTTTCTGGCTGCTAGAACTACATTATATCAGTGTCCCATTGTGGTTTGCATCCCTGATTACTCCACTATATTCCTCCAAGCTTATAGACTAATACCAGATTGTCTACATTAAGGTTGGTGAAGAGTTCTTTGCGGGACAGAATTGTTCTTCGTGGTGGTTTATTTTGCTGCTCCAATGTCCTTTGTTATCTGGTGATCCAATCTGCTTTATACCATAGAAACCTACCTAGAAGAGTGTTTGGGTACCCATTGACAGGGGCTTTCAAAAGTACTAGCAATCATTTGTAGGCTGCCCCTGCTTTTTATGCAATAGCTTTCATTACAGAATCTAGCAAATTGCAAGTTGCAAAAACAAATTATCCCATTCTTTGAACATTATATACATCATCGAAATTATGGTCTAACCCGCTTTAAAAATTAATCAAAATCTAATGTTCTTAGTTTAAATTGTGTGAAGTAACAACCAGTAAATGTTAATGGATCATAGAATCCAAGCACAATCCATTGAGTGTAACCTATCTTTTTTTTTTCTTCCTCTTTTGCTAAATATTTTTATTCCTATTTCTTTGAATTTTTTTTCCATGTTCTTGTCTGTGTTTGAATATGTTACCTTCCCTCTAATGATTGTTCAGAGATATGAGATCCCCAAGATCCCCAACCCCCAAAAGTACTACTATAATCTGGAATGAAGCAGAGCTAAGATCATTCATCAATCTCATGGTTGATAATGTCCGCAACGGATTGAAGACAAACTCAACATTCACAAAGGTTGGTTGGGACAACATTACAAAAGGGCTTGAAGCCGAATTCAAAAGGCCCTTTGCGAAAGTACAACTACGTAACAAGATGAATAAGTTACGCAAGGAGTACAACAGCTTCAGGGCTTTGTTAGAAACAACTGGTTTTGGATGGGATGCGAATGCTCGGACTGCCACAGCTGATGATTCAGTATGGGAATCTGCTATTCAGGTATGAATATGATTTTTGGTTTATAGAGGGTACTTTTTTGTCAATTTTTGAAAAAAATGTGATGATTAATTGAAAATATTTTGAATAACAGGGAAACAAGGATTGGGCAAAGTATAGAAGAAATGGTCTCCCCATGTGGCCAGAGTTGTTAGAGATCTTCTCCGACTCTAGTGCCCGTGGGGATAGAGGTCTGTCACAGGCAACAGTTGTCACTCTAACGTCAACTAACCTTGAAATTGATGATGATTTACATGACACTGATAATTATGACAGTGATGCTTGTACTGGGACACCCAAGGGGTCAGCTCCTCCGAAGCGGCGACTTGATAGGACTCCTACGGATCGTAGGAGGAAGAGCCACACACGGACATTGACGAACTCCGCTGAGGACTTTAGAACCTTCGTCCGATGGAGGATGGAAAAGGGATCAACCTCTGCCACCTCAGCAGTTACCCGACCAACTGACCCTATTGTTGATGGACCATATAGCATGATCAGCTGTCAGAAGCTACTGGACAGTTTGGAGGATATCCCGACTGATTTGTATGTGTTAGTGCAGCGTAAGATACACAGTGACCCTGGGTGGCGCATGTCTTTTGTTGAAGTGAGACCTGACAGGAGGTTATGGATGATACATGGCCTGAAGGAGTGACCCCGACCCTTTTTGAAAGCATGAATGAACTTTGAAATGTTTTGTTTGGATTTTTTATGACTTGATATTGACTGACACACTGATGTCTTTTATCGTACTATGGTTGATGTTGATGTTTGACTTATGGATGCTTTGTTTTATTTTGATTGCATGTGCTTCAAATTTCTAGTAGTATAGATGACTGTTTATGATTGTGAAATATTATGCCTTTTATATTATTGTGTTTATTGATCAGCTTTGGGATAATTCCACTACTGATGACTTGTTATTAGATTAGAATGCTATTAGATGGTACATTTATGGACTCTATTCCTTTATATATTGAATGTGTCCATTCATACAGGGATGTCAAATCAATTTCCAACCGACATCACCGGGTCATCGTCAGACGATGATGACATGGTTATAGTTCACCAGTTCCAAAACATTCTCAGTATGTATAGGATGAGAGAACCTCTGAATGATAGTAGTTACACAGGACCTGTTAGGGTAGCTGAGGTTCTTGCAGGTCATGCTGACGTGTGTTATCAAGAGTTTAGACTCGAGAGACATGTATTTCTCAACCTGCGAGACCGAATGGTACATAGAGGCTGGCTAGCGGATAGCCGTTTCATTCGAGTAGATGAGCAGCTAGCGATGTTCCTCATGATAGTAGGTCAAGGTTTGAGTAATAGACAAATGCAACGTCGATTCAATCGTTCAGGACAGACGATTAGTGTTGTCTTCCACACGGTGTTGCAAGCAATGCTAAATTTGTCGCTAGAGACGATCAGGCCACCAAATTTTGATGTGGTACCTCCAGAGATAACCAACAATCCAAAGTACTATCCATATTTCAAGGTAACTGAGACTTCTGATGGTGATTATTTATTTCGATGTTTCGAATGAAATATCAATGCAATTTACACAATTATATGGACTAACTTATGTTCAATGGAAAATAGGATTGCATTGGTGCTATTGATGGCACCCATATAAGTGCCATCGTACGTAGGTCGGAAGAGACACGTTATCGTAATCGAAAGGGTATGATCACACAGAATATTATGTGTGCATGTTCATTCGACATGCGATTCACATTTGTGTATGCGGGTTGGGAGGGGAGTGCACATGATGCAAGGGTATTGGATGCAGCAAGAACCAATGATAACTTAGGGTTTCCTCATCCCCCATCAGGTAAAAATGTATTATGAATTTTTCTGTTGTCTTTCCACATATAGTAGACAGGGAATATAGATCTAATCCCATAAATGTTTTCATAATATTTGAAGGCAAATATTATATTGTTGACTCGGGCTACGCCAGTCAACTGGGGTACTTGGTGCCATTCCGAGGACAACGGTATCCCTTGCAAGATTATGGTGAAGGTAGGCCTGGACCAAGGACAGCTAAGGAATTGTTCAATCATAGACATTCGTCACTGCGGAATGTTATTGAGAGAACATTCGGTGTATTGAAAAATAGATTCCACATATTAAAAAGTATGAAGGCGTACGATATTGAAGATCAGTCAAGAATCGTGGTCGCCTGTTGTGGGCTCCACAATTACATTAAGGAACAAGCTATTCAAGATCAGTTGTTCAATGAGCTTGGAAGTGAACAACAAATTGATGACCCAATGAATCCTGATACTCCTGCGTACCATGCTTCCGCATCTGATGTCTCCCAGCGACTATCTGCAAGACAAATGTCTATAATGCGTCTTAATATAGCCAACCAACTGGCAATTTCAAGGAGAATGTCTACAATTTCGTTAAATCGATCCTGAACTTTTGGTAAATGAATTTTTTATGTATTAAAAGGTAGACGCAGAAATTAGGTCACAATTTTTCCTAAATACCGTGTGTATGGGGTGTTAGTAAAAATACTTCTGTTCGCTTCATAATGTTTACATTGTGATGACTTGTAATATTTTTGCTGTACAGATGTCTTCCACTGACCCCGCAATGGCAAGGTGTGACTACTGTAATCAGTTGTGCGATAAGTACACAACGAAAAATGGATCTAATAGAGGAAGAACGTTCTTCAAATGCCCAAGGCATAATGAATATTTTATGTGGGTAGATGAATTTCGCTTATGTGATTGTGGCGAGGGACAGTGCAAGGTACGCGTCGCGAAGACAGCAACGAACTTAGGTCGTCGTTTCTGGTGTTGTCCTAAATC
>NC_056569.1:11796173-11843466 GCF_013358625.1 Macadamia integrifolia
TTTTTTTTTTTTTTTTTTGATAGGAAGGGGAATGTATTTCTAAGATGACTTTTTATGATGTTAGAATGTACATTAACATAATCGGTAATATATATTGAACGGGTAATTTACCGTGTCACTCCCCATAAAATGTCACAATTAAAGAGACACCCCATGCATAATATTAAATTATACTCAGACCCCTTGTCGTCAGTCACTGTTACGAAATATACCTTATATGCTGATGTAGTATATATTTTTTTTAAATACCAAAATACCCTTGCAAATGGGGAACTTGGAGAGAGGACTCACAAAGGAAGCCTCTATTTTGATTGGAACAATGTTTTCTTCATGCTTGATTCTCAACCATGTCACACTTTGCTCTATCTGTTGGTGTACGATGTCTTGTATTCCGTCGCAGTTTAATCCAGGGAATACTGGTGCAACACCTCGACAGGCAGGACGATAGTCCCGCTAACCAGTTAACTGGCCATGGGGCTTGCAAGGGGGCATGAGGCCCCCCTGCATAGCAGGGGGTGTAGGGGGGCATAGCCTCCAGCTCGAATTTTTTATTTGAGGATAATTGTGTACTTTCCGGATTAGAGTTTTTCGCTATATATTTGCAGCGAGAGTTTCTTTTTCTGTAATGCAAGCAATACTGAGAGGTGTGAGGACGAGCGTTGTAACCCTATTCTCCATTGATAGTGAAACAGGATCTCATCTCACCGGGGACGTAGGCAACCTTGCCGAACCTTGTAAAATCCGTGTGCATTGTTTGTTCTGTTTTTCCATTATCTTCTGCATCGTTTTAGGGTTGCGTTTCTACACTATCCTCTCCGCCTGCTCCCTTTATGGGGACCTAACTGTCAGGGGATGGGTTCATGCGTTTGTCATGAAGACAATGGGGAACGACCTAGATCTCATGGTGGGAACGTGTTTGATTGATATATATGCCAAATGTGGTAGGATTGAAACCACGAGCCAAGTGTTTGAGAAAATGTCTTACAGAAACGTTGTAGCTTGGAATGCCATGCTAAATGGTCTCGCCATGCATGGAAGAGGCGACGCTGTGTTAAGCCTATTTCCTCGGATGGTCTCGAAGGCTCAGCCAGATGATATCACACTTGTGTCCATCTTAAGTGTGTGCCGAGATCTATGCCATGTTGGACGTGATGATTCTAAAACTGAGGTTGGCAGGTTATGACCCTGATACTGCTTCCTAGGGACATTCTCTGTTTCTGCAAGCTAGATCAATGATGCAGATGACCAAGAGGAGAACGAACAAGCACTCTTCTCTCACGGTGAGAAGCTGGCTATCGCATTTGCACTTATAAGCACAAAACCCGGAATGGCCCTCTGCATCTTCAAGAACTTGAGAATATGCTAGGATTGCCATGCTGCAATTAAACTTATTTATAGTATTTATAACCGGGAAATCATCATCAGAGATCATTTCCGTTTCCATTCCTTCAAACAAGGTTCATGTTCTTGCTCTAACAAAGGAATGACGGGGTAAAAGTCCAATTAGACATGTGTTTTAGTGAAAAAGGTACAATAGTCATTTCAACTCTTCATTTAACAACGACTGACAACAGGGGTCTGAGTATAATTTGATATTATGTAGGGGGTTTCTCTCTAATAGTGGCATTCCCTATGGGGGTGGTGTTGTAAATTACCCATATTGAAATGGTAAGCTTTACTTATTATAAATTTATTTGTTTATGCTCCCAAAGTAGGTGTAAAAGAAAATAAATTAAAGGATACAATTATACAAAGGTGAAATCGAATGTAAATCAGCACTACAAACTGCATGTAAGCTGAATGTGAACTGAAATTACACTTACTACCCAAAAAAGAAAAAAAAATTGTAAACTGTTATAAAAAAACGGCACTACAAACCGCATGTAAACCGGATGTGAGCTAGATCATAGTTAGCAAAAATGGGAATGAAAAAAAAAAAAGATGGCACGAGTTTTAACTTGTATATTTCAAAAAAATTAAAGCTACTATACTTCTATAAATTGAGGTATTATTATTTGAATTCCTGCATCTAATGTTCAAAACAACTATAACATTCAACATTTAATGCATATGTATTTCCTAACTCATTATAAGTTCCAAGACATATTATCAAACATCAATTCTAGATTCATGCACCATTTAAAAAAAATATGTCTAAAGTCTTATTGAACAATGTAGCTCAACTATAGTATTGTTCATTGTTGTTAACATATTCAATACATTCCGATGTAATGCATGTTTAGTTGGAACTTAAGTTGAAGATGATACAATGATAAATGTATCCCCTTGAGTTAATTTTATGCCGAAAGAATTAGGTCTATTGGAGAGAGAGAGAGAGAGAGAGAGAGAGAGAGAGAGAGAGAGAGATAAGTAACCCATTGTGTTGAAATAATGAGAAAATGCTTTAAATGGGTTGCTGGCCGTTTGGTATTTTTTGCCGTATTGTTGGAAAACAAAGAGCAAAACGTGTTTAAAACAATAAATACGGAACGCCGTTTTCAAGATGTTTTTGTTAATAATGAAATGGATTTTGTAAACTGAATAGAAACCAGTAAAAGCAGACTGAATTCAAAATGATTATGATTTTGACTGATTCCTATTCGGTTTGATTTTGAATACACTTTATATCAAAATGCAAACTAAACCAAAATCGGACCAAATAAACAGAACCGGACTAATTGACATCATCAGAACACATGCAGATTTTAACCCGTTATAATTTCTCTCACAAGTAATTTAATGAATGGGCCAGTCGTTGAAACCCATCACCAGAGGAACGAACTTATGTTGGGTTGGGCCCACAACTTAAAAAGGAAGAAAGCCGTTAAGTTATTGTTACGGAAAAATATAAATTCATAAAATTCAAATAATAGATACTTATGTGAAAGCACCCTTTCCTTGTATATTATAGTACTTGAAATATATGTTAATAGGCTAAATAGTGGGTTCCTGTAACCTGCCGAACAAGAAGCCCATCCCAGCCCAAACCAGCCCAGTCCGTCAAATGAAAATATATCTAAGAGTCCTGGTTTGGGCCTGGCCCAAGAGGATTCGGACAGACCAGAAATGGCCACCCCTTGGTAGTTACTGTTACTGAGCGTGAAGGCCAATGCTTGTCAAAGCTTCCTTCAAGGCAGGCATAGCTCTCCATGGATTGAACTGAACTTGCATATTTACAGTCTCCTCTGGCTGATCATCATCACCTTCTCGAGGTGAAGAACATGTGGCATCATCATTGTTCCCGGCCGGCTCGCTGGCCTAAGGTGATCATCATTCCTGGGGAGATCAGCTCCGAGCATTACAATGAGGGGACCGGAGAATGAAGACCCTTCCCAATACACATTAACTTCAGTTTTATATACAGACATAGCAATAGAATCTGCTTACTGTTCACATATCTTGGTATGTACATGAATAAGCCTAAAGGGGTAGAAGGAATATAGAGTTGGTAGAATATAAAGAAGCTGGGTGAAGAGTTTTCCGTAGCCAATCTTCAAGTTCTGGTGATGATGATAACCATCGAACAATTGGCCTTGGCCTGATCGATTCTAAGTTGAATTTGCCTATTTTTCCAATTCTTTTCCGAGTTTTAAAACCATGCATGGAATAGAATTGTACATTTCTAGAGGAATCTGTTATTTGCATGGATATGAATCTGTTGCAAGTACGTACATGTGTGGATCCAATCTCTCAAGATACTTCTTCAAGCCCAAGGAGGTTTCACACCAGCCCAAGACAAGAGAAATTCCCTTTGATGGTAGTAGATACTCCAAATAATCATAGCCCACAGAGTGTTGGGTTTTCAATAATTGCCAGCCCAGCTTTGCCAACATAATCACATCCAAACCAGTGAATCCTATTATTTTGTTTTTGTCTCCACAAAAATCTATAATAAGCCTTGTTTAGGTCCTCCAATAGGCAAATCAGTAGAGCAAAGTGAGCCAAGAGTAAGAGGGAATTATTGACACTACTGATTTAATCAGAACTTCTATCTCAGCATAATAATTCCTCCCTCCACCCAGAAATTCTGTTACGAGTTCTATCTTTAATCTCTTGGAAGGTAGCATTTTCATTTGCACCAACGATTGAGGGGATGCCAACGTATTTACCAAGGTGAGAGATTACATCAATACCTACAATTCTAGCAAAAATATGATGTAGTCTCATCGAAGTGTTAGAACTAAATGTGGCACAGGACTTAGCCCTATTTATAATTTGTCTCAATGCACCACAATACAAAGCAAGAGTTTACATAGGAGTTCTCAATGATCCATAACACTGCTCTAAGGAAGATAAGACAATCATCTGCAAAGAAAATGAGTGAGTGATTGGGAGACTCTGTCTCCTCACATAAATGCCATGAAGACGTCTCAAATATATAGCTCCTGATAAGGGTGATGTTAAAAAAAAAAAAGGATCACCTTGACCAAGTCTCCTAGAGGGTGCACTCCACTCAGACTTTTCATAGTCCAATCCTCCAATAGAACCAAAATGCAAAGTGGGTTAGGGTCGAAGATATATATAACGTGTACCAAGCGACACATAGAAGGATCTGACTCCTCTCCTAAGCATTGATCGTGTAGGTCAACTTATAGCTACTTGGGTGATTGACATGTATCCATGTGCTGTTCTAATGGTTCTGTGCGTGGCATCTTTATTCTGATCGGTAAAAGCACAATTGTTGAATCAATGCCTGGATACGTACCGATCGCCCATAAAGCTATGAGCCCTGAGGAGAGCATCCCAATCCACATAGAAAAGGGGGAAGGGATTGTAGGGAGAACATCATGCACTGGAAGCTCTTTTTTATGGTCAGTGGTCAGCCAAACAATCACATTCCCGAAAAAAGAGTAGAACAACAAAATAACTGGTCATGGAGATTATAATCCAATGGGGCATTTTGCTGCATGCGGATTCTGCCTTCTCAACGTTTATATTCTTCAAGGCGATTCCGATTTCGGAACGGATCATTCATCTAATGTTTGGAAAAGTTCCTAAATCCTCACAAAAGAAGTCACAAACGATTCATTCCGCATATTCTCATGAATAGTACTGATTTCCAAGAATAATCAAAGATGCCCAATTTCTCAATCGACCCTGGTGAAATCCCTATGATCAATGGTTTCAGAATCCCTAACCTTGGCTATCGTATGTAATGTTCCTCAACCATGAAACAGTTTGATTGGATCTCAGAGGTGGCTAAACCAAGAACGAAAGGGAACAGAGAAGAAAATTTCTCAAGTCTTTTTCCTGAATGATATTCCGTCCCAAACAGTTCTGTGGACGACTTCTCGCATCAAAGCTTCTGCGTGAGCTTACGCAGATGATTATCCATTCTTCAAAAAACAGAGAAGGATCGATCGATCGAGATATTACATAAATTACAAAACATACAACGAAGCTACAAACAAGCCTGCAACTGAAATTGCTGAGGACCTCAAAACATCTAAACACAAGTTAGAAACAAACGCCCTATCTCCTTACTTCTAATTGTGGATTATTATTTCATTATTCACATAACCCACCATTAATCTCTTATTTCAGGGGCTGCAACTGATCTTCTCCTCACCCTCTACTTCCACTAATACTCTCTCTTCCTTAACCTTACTGCGACTCAGCTTCTCCTCACCATCATCTTTTATAATGGAAATGTTGATAAGCTTGCAAGGCTCTGCGTCCTCCAGCATTTGAACCACCGTTCTCATCGACGGTCTCAGCGTCGGCAGATTCGCAGTGCACATCGTCGCAATCCTCAACACCTTCACTGCATCTTCTTTCAACTCCTTCGGTATTCTGGGGTCCACTATTCCAATCACACTCTCTCTCCTAATCCCAACCATCCGGTTCACCCAGTACACTATATCTTTATTCTCCCCGAATTCCGGTTCAGTCGGCCTCTTCCCCGTCACCAGCTCCATCAACACCACCCCGAAGCTGTACACGTCACTCTTCTCGTTCACTTTGCACGTGTAAGCGTACTCTGTACAACAACACCATAAATAAACCTTAATAAGACAAAAGGAAAGGAAAACGACAGAAAGAACAAAGTCAAAGTTTTACTTTAGGCTGCATTCGGTAGTTAAGAAAAGAAAAAAAAAAAAAACACTTCTTGAGTTAAGAATTGTTTTTTGGTATTTGATATGTTTTTACCCGAGAAAATTTTTCTTTTTAAATTCAAACTCTCTCTTAAAAATTATGAAATTTTCTTTTATTTCTTTACAAATTTTTTTACAAAAAACATAAGAAAAATGAGAAAATATAAAAATATAATAAAACATAGATAAATGATTACACAATGATATCTTATGTGCATATCTCTCTCATAAAATTCAAAAATTTGAATTTTTTTTTTTTACTTTCGATAACTAAACATACATATTTTTTTTATTTTCTCACCATTTCTTCTCTTTTCTACTTTTTTCTTTTTTTTTTGCCTTTTAACCACCAAACATAGCCTTAATTTACTTACCAGGGGCGATGTACCCATGTGTGCCAGCGATGACGTGTGTAGAAGACGAGTCTTTGGAACCGCCACTCGCCCGAACGATCTTGGCGAGTCCGAAATCGGCGATCCGAGGCTTCAAGAACTCGTCCAGTAATATGTTGCTGGACTTCACGTCACGGTGTATCACCGGCTTCTCGCACCCGTGGTGAAGATACTCCAAACCCTTCGCCGCTCCCACGGCGATCTCGTGACGTGTCACCCAGTCTAACTCCATTTTTTCACACGTGTGCAACCGATCCCACAAGCTTCCATTTGGCATGTACTCGTACACCAATAGACTGGAATCTTCGCTCGTGATGCTGCAATACAATTTCACTACATTCACGTGTCGTATAGAGCTAAGCGTCGCCACCTCCGCCTCTAATTCTTCTTCGTATCCGTTCCTCCGTTTCAGCATCGCCGCGCTGCTCCGGCTGCTTTTGGATTCCGGCCGGTTATTCCATATGTGCTTCACCGCTAGTTCTTTTCCATCACCCACCACCACCCTATAGACATTCCCGGACCCACCTTTTCCGATCAGATTCTCCTCTTTGATCGAATCCAGTATATCGTGTTCACTGAAACTCATCACATGGAAAGATTTCAGATCCCAAGAATCTCTAGACATTGTGCGGCCCTGATTTGCTTTCTGCCTCTTCTTTAGGAAAAGGTAGAGACCCACTGATAGGATCAATACGGCGGCTCCCACGACGAAGCAAGAGATAACGGTCCTGATCGCCACTGAGCCGGAATCTGAAGAACAGCGCTGGAAGGAATTGATGTTCGAGCTGCAGAGGCCGGGATTCCCGGCGAAGCTACCGTTATACGCCTCTATAGAGAGTGACTGTGGTATTGAGCCGCTTAATTGGTTGTTGGACAGATCCAGAAGGCTTAGCTTCAATGAAGATAAACTCGAAGGGATTGATCCTGAGAGCTCGTTGTCCGAGAGGTTTAACGAATTGAGAGACTGAAACGATCCAAGAGCCGAAGGAATCGAGCCAGAGAGTGAGTTCCCGGCAAAGTTTATCACGTTGAGATACAAGCAGGAGGTTAACGAGGCCGGAATGGAACCAGAGAATTGGTTATTCTGCAAATAAAGATTATTGAGATTCATTAATTCTCCGATACTAGACAGGATCTGGCCGGAAAACTTATTAAAGCTCAAGTCGATTGAACTCAGAGACGATGCTTTTGTGATCTCTGGTGGTAATTCACCAGAAAATCTATTGGTTCTGAGGTATAACTGCGCGAGAGATTTGGCGTTTGCAATGTCTGACGTGATGGAACCTTCGAATCGATTCATAGTGAGGTCGATGATGTGGACATTCGGCAATCCCCAGATTCCGGGAGGTACGGTGCCGGAAAGAGAGTTGTTATTTACTCGAAAACGAATCAGTGAGGTACAGTTTGCATAATTCGCTGGGATTTCTCCGGTGAACTTGTTCTGCAACAACAACAATTTATTCATCTTGCCGTTCTTGCACATGTCCGGCGGAATCGAACCTGTCAAATAGTTGTCCGACGCGTCGATGAAAATGAAGTCTGCCCATGACCCAAGCTTCTGAGGAAGAGGACCCGTAAGCTGATTTGTGTAGAGAGAGAGGTTCACAAGGTTCCTGAAATCACCGAATTCCTCGGGGACCCCACCTGTGAATTGATTCTCGTAGAGTTGTAGAGACATGAGCTTCGTCAAGAATCTCAACTCCGATAGGTCTCCTTCAAGTTGATTTTTGGAAGCGTCGAAGTAATTGAGACTAGTAAGGTTCCCAAATCCAGGTGGGAATTTTCCCGTCAGGTGATTGTCGTATACCTCAAGCTGCCACAGATTCGTAAGCTTCCCGATATCCACCGGGATCTCGCCGGTTAGATTGTTATCAGCGAGTTCTAGATTGATGAGCAGAGTGAGATTTCCGATGCCCACGGGAATCACTCCTTCCAGGCTGCAATTGGAGAGGTACAACCAGTACAACTTCTCAAGCTTCAAAACCTCCACCGGGAATGGAGCCTTGTCGAAAACATTATCACCAAGACTCAAGAAGGCGAGATTTGTCATGTTCGCCAGCGAACTCCATGGAAAAGGACCAGAGAATCCACTGGCATTTAAACTCAACAGCTCTAATTGGGTTAGAGCAGAAAAATCAGGGAACGTACCAGAGAAGGAATTAAACCCAAGATCTAAGTACTGCAAGCTACTGCAATTCTTCAAACCGTCTGTGATGGTACCGTACACGAAATTCGACCCGAGACTCAGTTTCTGCAGGGATTGAAGCTGGCAGAGGTAATCAACGGGAAAAACACCGCTCAGATTTTGGTGACCCAGTTCAATACCTGTTACGGAATTCAAAGAATCGCAGGAAACTCCGGTGAAATTGCAAGGGTGGCTAGTAGTCGTCCATGAATCGAAAACTAGGGTGTTGGATTTCTGAAACGCAGCCTTGAATTTCATTAGGATGTCAAGATCATTTGATTGGCAAACAGAGAAAAGAGAGAGGAAGAAGAAGAGAAATGAAAGAAATTTCAGGCGAGTTACTCGCCGGGAAACATCAACAACCATCGACATGGAGTGCAGAGAAGGTAGAGAAAAATCCCTTCTCATCTGGTATGGGTCTCCTCCAGGTCGACGACGACTCTCTGAAGAGAGTAGAAAATGTGCAAGTCAGACAACGGAAGAGTCGGCGGCTTTTTATGGATAGAGATTTCAGTTCACACCTGTCGAAATCGTTTACTGTGATAAAATTTTAAGGCTCTCCCCTGAATCCCCTTCCCTCACAGTCAGCGCAGACCTCATCTTCGTAACCATTTCCGGTTCGTAATTAACCATGTGTTATTAATTACTTTATTTATTATAAACTTCGATGAATATCGGAAGAATGATATAACCATTAAAAGAAGTGTATTTAAATGAAGAATATTTTGGTAAGATGTTTAAATAAACAATGACACTATTGGACCTATGGAGGAGTTTGGTAATTTCATTTTTGTGTCATTCACTACTCATTCATCATCTAAAGTCGATGGTGAGCGACCAACGACTAGGGTATATGTTGAGATTCTATAACTGGAAGCACCCATTGAGCTACGAGTTTATTTGCACCAGTTTGATAGTTGAGGGCCTATAAAGAAAAACCAAACCAACCCCAAAAATATAAAATAAATGAATTTTTATTATTTATGTTTATATAATTGACTTTATCAAATTCTGATTCTTGGTCAATACCGAACGAAGGGTAATAATATGGTTTAAAAAATAAATATTTTAATGACAACTAGAGGTATTTCTATTTGATTTAGTCGGCAAATCAAGAACGAATCATTATCGACCTTGTTTGATCACAAGACCAGAATCACAGTATCTTAAACCATAATCTCGATAATAGACTCTAACTTAAATGAATGCATAAATAGGTTTTGTCTGATATGCATTTTCATAATAGATTCTATTGGTCTAAAACATATTATGAAGAGAAAAAAATAGAAAAAAAATTGGATTTAACAAAAATCTATTCCAAGAATAATTAGAGCTAACTACTTCATTGCAGGTGTTATTTCGGTTGATCCAATCTCAAACCGAAACTGATTCAATCAAACCAAAATTGGACCCAACCGATCAAACAACTGGAGTCATTGATTGATGATAGAGAAAAGAAAATGTCGCTTAGTGAAGCAGAAGGGCACCACCACCCACCTCCGTCTCACAGATGTTTTAGTATTAGCTGTTATGGGATGGAAGCTTCTGCCGCCTCCTTGACTTGTAGTTATAATATTATCTTTAGTGATAGGCCATATTTTTTTTCTCTTTTACATTTTTTTTTTTAAATTAGGAAAGCGATTGGTTACATCGCCCGTAGGTGAGACGCGGTAGTTATCAACATCACTCACCAAATTCAATTTCTTAGAAGAGTATCTAGGGGTATTTTGTAAATATAATTTTTAGAAGTGGCGTAGATTCTTTTTGTGGTCATGAAATTTTTATTGGATAAATCACATGAGGGAATGTGGACGTGTGGATGTGTAGAGTGGAGTAGTAGATCATCCATCTTACCTTTAAGGCAAGCAAGTGCACTCCTAAAGAAAGGAGTTTGTTTCATTTCCGTGATGATGGTTACGTAATTAATCAGTAAAATAACCTTTTTTTGATTACATGATTAATTAATATATTATTTTTTCTTAATCTAGAACATCGTTTTAGCCTTTTAGGTAGGGGTGTCAATCATCTGAGCCGGTCTCGATTGGGTTTAGTCGGTTTTAGTGAGTGAATACCATGAACCATGACCTACTTGTTTAAGAAATGAGTCGGTCTAGGTCGGTTTCATGGCAGATTCAATCATATTTTGGATTTTAACAGAGCTCCTAATCGGATTAATCAGGCTATAATCAAGCCATAAACGGGGTAATGTGCCAATATAGCTTTAAATAGATCTTGAACGGTCTTTAATTATCTTAGATTTAACATACTTTAATATATTTTATTAAATCATTAATAATTTAGAAAATATATTACACTTAATTATATTCAATAATTGATAAAAATATCAATATAACCCAATTTTATAAAAAAAAAATAAATATAAATATAAATGGTTGGGCTAAACGTGTCAGGCCAGACTGATCAAGAGCCGGTTGGGTTTACCCCTTGCACTGTGTATTACCTGTTTATAAACGAGCCGGGCTTAAACCTGACACATTTAATAATCAGTGCTAGTTGGACTGGTCTTTAAATGGTTGGTACTGGTCAATCAAACCAGTGCAAGCTTCGAATTGACACCCTTAGTTTTAGGTCTTGGTATTGGATGAGCCATATCAACAGTATCATATCAGTATCGGCTGAGACCAAACTCCATACTTAATCAATCCAGGATCTCGTATTTAGTATCATATATATATATATATATATATATGAAAAGTAAGGATAAAATTGACCAATCTAGTCGATATAGGCCAATCAAGGATTGGTATGTATCATCCAAGATCAATAATTATTTTGATAACAAAATCCATGATCCAGAGATAGAGAGAGACAAAATAGGATGAGGTGTTTCTTCAAATACCACATTGTAAAAGGAAACCATAGTTGGTCGGTTATTCAAGTCATCATGGATTTTTTTTATTTTTTTTTATTTTTTATTTTTTTTAATGTATTGATTGTTTTATGTATCTTATATCTCTCCTCAAATTCTATATTTTTATCTTGACAGCCAAACTTAGTCTCAATTTTTATTTCATGGGGGGCGGATTGATCATTTTGTTCGTGTGATGGGCATACCGATTACATTCTCTCACAGAAGTTTTTTTTTCTCTTATCATATGGAGAAGTGTTTTTTATGAAAGAATATGATTCCTACACATGCGTGAGAACCAATAAAAACCACAAAGGAAAAACATCAAAAAAAATGTTGACATTCATTTTGCAACTATACATTTAGTTGCAGGAACGATAATAAGAAATCCATAACCAAAGTGCACACCGGGTCCTCTCAACTTTTGAATCTCCATTATCACTCATCTCTCACCAAAGAAGATTTGAGTCCGGGGAGCTACACTCCCCACCACGTAAATCTCTCCTTAGCATATTCATGAATCTGAATTATGAAGAGGGCCTCAATGATTGGAGGGGCGAGGGTGCCAACTGCCAAATGACGTGTTTGAAGAAGGAAGCGCTATCAACTGTAATTTCACACGTGTATTTTAAGCAGGGTAAACTAAGATAGAAGATAGTGGACCACTTGACCCGTCGTTAGGAAGAGTACATATATAATTCACCAAAAAAAAAAAAAAAAAAAAAGAGTACATATAGCATATTAGTCGTCAACTCGTCTCACTCTCGCGCTTTCCGTTTCTCTCTTGAGGCTCACATGCGGTGGACCAAAGGTGTCGACATCTTTATTGGCCCATCCATAGAAGTGATGTCATAGACCTCAAACACTTCGTCATGCTTTTTTTTTTTTCCCCCGGTAACCATAAGGATGAGTCTTTGGACCATTGACTCTTATATTTAGGGTTGTGGATGGGCATTAACTGATCAACCACGTTGAGACGCAGGACTCAGAAGAGAACACCTACAGTAATGGTTCTGGACCCCACAGTAATGTTTATAATCCCATAAGTCCATTACTAGGAACTTTAATCTTCTATAAAGATGCAGCGAACATTCAATGGTTGGGAGTATCTATTCATATACCGTGTTCTGTCATCCATATCCTCATTGAACTAATGCAGTTGAACAGAATTTTTTTCGCCATTAAAAGCAAAGTGGCGAGAAAATTTGATTGCAACCCAAGCTTGCGGTCAAGGAAATGGATTCACTAAGTAGCTTTTTGGATAAGATAATAACATACCATAATCCAAAGGTACAACAACAACAACCCTAGAGCTGACCAAACTTAACATAAATGTAGCCACTGAAGCCATTCTTCAAAAAGAGAAATTAGCACTACTTGGTGTAATAGGGTTTTTTAAAATCAAATTCGAACCATTTGTTAGAGGTTGTAACAATTCAAACGATCTTACAGTATCAGGATCCTCTCAATTTTATATTATTCAAAGGGAAAAAGAAGTCTAAAAAGATAGCTTGGCTCATACGTCCAAACACATTATGGGGAGAAATGACCGCCCCCACCTCTCATGAGGGACAAAAATCTCACTTTTATTGATGTTTCCACGTGCACTCTCATTGGTTCTCATACAAGTGCAAGGGACATGTTGTTTTACAGAGAACCCTCTCCCTTTTCTAAGTTATCCTTCAAGATTTCAATTCTTTGACTATAAGCTTAGGTGGTAGAACTTGACTACTACAATTTCGTCCACGAAACACGTGTAGATCAAAAAATTTGAATATCATATAAACATGGAAAGATGCATGCATTTGGATACTAGTGAGTGGGAAGGATTCCTTCTTCACCTCTTTCTTTAAATAAATTTTTATTTTTTATATATAGAATAAAAAAAATGAGAATAATGAATTTTTATCCTTAGCAATGAATATTTATTGGGGCAGTCTCTTCTACACGACCCTTATATATATGGCATGGTTGTATCCTTTTCAAGCTTTCGATATTATTAGTAGATGAATATAATAATCAATTAATTAATTATAAGGTCAATGAACAATAGTGTTTCAATGTTGGATCCAATTTAATAAGGTTTTAAAACACAATTATAGATCAATTGTCCCCATCAATTTCTATCTGAATCATCCTCTAATTAGCCATGAATCAATTGGACTCATCCGAACCCAATTAAACTCAATATGCATAGGATGAGAGTTAAGTCATAATATGTATGTGATTTTCTTATTGACAACCTTAAGATGTCATATAAATTTTAAACCTTTTCATTTTAAAAGAGTATTTATAATTTTTAAAATAAATTATAAATCCAATCATTTCATAAATGTACTCGAAAATCATACAAGACAATGAAATCTTTTGATAATAAAATATTAATTGATCACTTTCAAATTATTTTAAAATTATTATTTTTATCTTTGACTTAAAGAAAAATTAGAAATAAGAGAAAAGAAAATCATAAAAAGAAGTCAAATTTAAATACACTTATAAAGAGATCATTTAGATATTCTTTATATAAAATTATACATACTTGTACTGATACATTACTTTCGTTAGTTTTTTGTATGCATTACTTTCATAAATTTATATCTACAAAATAATTATTTATATGGTCGTTGTTTATTAATGTGAACCTTTTTTTTTTTTTTTTTTTTTTAAAACCAAGTGAAGGGATGGTATGATTGGCTTTAACGTTGGATAGATGGAGCAGCAATTGGATCATCCACTTGGTAAACTTTTCCTTGAAAGTTTATTTATTTATTTTTAACTGATAAAAAAAAAGTATATTTTTTTCTTGTGAGTCTCGTCTTCTATTGAGAAACACTTCTTATAAGAAAAAAATTGATTTTTTTTTTCTTTTTTGACTTTCATTTTCATGCATTGCTTCTTTTCTTTTCCTTCTTTTTCTTTTGGGTGGGGTAGGTGTTGAGGGAAGGAGAGGGAGAGATAAAATGATGCGAAAAGAACAAGTGAGAAACAAGACCGCACACCTTAATTACTTTGTAAAATTATATTATCATACTAAAATGAAACAAAACGCCTCCATAAAGGTTCTGTAGTTCCTAGGGAGTGTCAATCTCAAGCCTACATCGATACGATCACTTGTGCCCTATCGTTTAAAGATCAGCTTGGCCTTCACCAATTATTAATCGTGTTAGATTCAGGCCAGGCTCGACTCAACTGATACATTTAGTTGGATTGTTTATATGTATATTTTAAATATTTTTTTTTAGATAGAATAGGATATATTTTGATATTTTTATCAATATTATTGAATATAACTAAGTGTAATATATTTTTTTTATTTTTGATGATTTAATAATATATATTAAATTTTCTTATATTCAAGACAATTACAACCTATTTAAGGCCTAATTAAGAGAGTCTCGGTTAAAGCTCGAAACCCTACCAAACCTGACATGAGACCGATCAAGACTGATTTATTCCTTAAATAGATAGGTCATGATGCAACGGTATATGCCCATCAGGCCCGACTAAGACCGCCTCGTCTACCTATGAATACACAAACCTAAAAATAATTTTTTTTTTTTTCATAAGACATACTCTGAAGATGTTAAAGTTTATCTTTATTGTTCAAGGGAAATGGCAGGCAACACTGCTCATGGTGCCTATATCTCCATTCCCCCCTTCTAAAAACTGACCTATTGCCCCACCCTCCATCTCACACTCCTATTGGTGCCATCTATTAGTTTGTTGTATGTAGAGTGGTGTGCCTATCTCTCTCTCTCTCATTGTTTAATAGTTTGATATAAATTATTTTAGCTTTGAAAGGGGTTTCCAAAGTATAAGATTTTTCTTCATTCAAACAAGCAACATGACAAGGAAGGGAAATGAAGAGAGCATTTTTCTCAAAATAATTGAGGACCCATCTAGATGGAGTGGAAAATTGGACATGTAGATCAACCACAATTTAGTATGAGATTTCTTATAAAGAGAAACTCATCTAGAACCTTTTGTCTTGAAAAAGTGACAGATCTTTGTCATAAAATTAAAAGAGAAGAAAGTTGTATTGTCAAGTCTAGACTTAACGACTCTTAATGTGGGATTTCGTAGTAATATATATATATATATATATATATATTTTAATGACTTTTTAAAATACTTTTAATAAAAGCATAGAAGGAAAACAGAAGAACATGTATCATTATGAAATCTTATGTGAAGCCTTCGCGTATGAGGAGCTGATCCGGGTGAGATAGACCTTTGTGTCATTTGACTATTAAGCACTAAAACAAAAAACAAAGTTATTTAATACTTATTAAGTTTTACACTTCTAATAATTGTGATTAGGTGATGTTAAGTTTGTCTTGAATTCTTGATCCGCTTTAAAGATTGATCCGATCTGACATATTTTGGTGGTGATTCGAATGGAAAATTTTCTAAGATCTGTGATGGAAGCAGAGGGGTTGGGTCAATAGGCCCAAGCCTGGAGCCCATCACTGATCTCGTATGGGGGTGCGGGGGTGTATGGTTAGATCGGATCAACCACGACCCGATGGGTCGACCCGCGATTTGGAGTATATATAATGTACTATTGCTTGTTGAGAAAATCATTGTATTCTAGGGTTTTCACACAGCTAGGGTTTTAGGGTGAGTTTTTCCTCACCTCTGCTAGGGTGTAATTTCTCTTCTGCATAATGAATCATCTTCTTCTTCGCCCGAGGACGTAGCACACCACCCTGGTGTGTGAACCTTGTTAAATCTCTGTGTCGTACGAATCTATTATCTCTTTATTATTCGTGTTTCTTGGTGTTTGATCTTACAGGTGATAATTAAGCTGAGTGGTTTTTTTTTTAAACCTTAATTTGATTGAGAATGAGATTGTTGTTTCTGATAATAGATATTCAATTGCAGTAGTTGGATTAATCTAATTATAAACTATGTACATTCTAGAAGTTAATTTTCAATTGCAGGAGTTGACTTTATGATTGGCTCATCGTTATAGATAATAAATGTTATCTAATAGACTGCTTACCAAAAAATTAAAGAGACTAATCAAATGTAAAAGTTTTCCATTAAATTATGTCTTCTAATTCCATGGTACAAACTAAAACTAACAAACTACGTGGGTCCAAATAATTAACAACAACTAACGGACGCCTTGTCCTTAATTTAGAGATATAGAGATCAAGATGTGAGGAAACGTGTGGAAAATATTTAGCTATGAGCCCAAAAGAATCTTGTTGCATTGCAGAGTCAATAATGCAATATCTCTTGTGATTACTTCTCTTATTTTATTTTTGGCATAAGTTTCTGTTTGAAAGTGACCATTGTGATACATAGGGATAAAAATTTAGCCCTGACAACCCTAACTCATTCTGAAACTAAATAGGGCTTGGGTCAAGTTTTCTGACCCTGAGGGCGGATTAGGATTGAAAAATCCCAATCCTGGGTCAGGGTTGGGTCGGGCTCGGGTTGATGCCTCAGTCTGGCCCAATTTGATCCAACCCAGCCCGAAATTTAACCCTAAATTTTTATATTAGAATTTAAGGCTCTTATTAGTATTTTATTTTTTTATAATTTTTTAATGTATATGATATGAATGGCAAAAACAGGTCAATCAAGATTAATCCAACCATTGCAGAAGCTAGGGTCAACCCAACCTAACCCAGCCCAACCCATCCCAACCCAATCCAATCCAGCCCTGATAGAGTCAATTAGAGCCGAGTTGGGTTGATATGAAACCGGCAAGGTAGGGCCTGAAATGAAACTGGTAGGGTTGGGTTGGACTTGGGTTGAATTTTGAGGATTTAGGGTTGGGTTAGGTTTTTAAGAAACCCGGCCTTATTTCAGCCCTAGTGCCACAAACATAAAGGACACACAATGACCATCATGTCCCTACTGGGGGCGCATACTCTTGTGTATGGATGCAGGGGCTGCTCTTAGTCAGAAAATACTTGCTCTTTATTTTTAATCTTTGGGTCTAAAATAATAATTCCTAATAGTTGTGCCTTATTGAAAAATATTGTAGTACAATCGATCTATTGTTGGATAAATAGGGGGGAGATTGGTCATAGATCAGGGAGATGTTTTGACCAATTATAGGAATGTTCTTCAATAGCGCCCCACGAGATGAGATCCTTCCAAATGAGATGAGAGAATTCCTATTATTACAATTCTTTTCCTTTATCTTAATTGAAGAAATAATTGGAAAATAAAAGAAATACAAAAATGAGTAGTAACCACATTAGAGAGTAGTATGATTTAATTCAACATTTTTTTTTGTTAGGTTTGATTGTGTACATTGAAGAGAACACATAGTCATTCATGAGTAGGACAAGCCCAAGCACCAAATTAGTAGTTTGAATGGTTGTTTGTGCTTCATACTCTTTAAAGGGCTATTTTGCAACCAAGAAGTAGCCACCAGTATGACCACTATCCCTATTGAATGTGGGGACAGGGAAAGCGATAATTATTAACCTCTTACCCAATGAAAAAGCATAACTACCCCTATGGTGTAGTCAAAGAGAGATAAATTCAAGGAACGCTAACGAATGCTATGCTCCTAGGAAGGGCACTAATTTTATTTTTTAGGCAGGATGGTTAAATATTCAAAAGGGTCTTCAGACTTAGAAAACCAATCCCGGTTAGACAGTCAAAATACACCACACTTGGTCCACAAATACCAACCCTGTCCAACTTTTTTGCCACCATCACCCCTTTTCCCCCTTTGAATCAAAAGCCAAAAAAAATATTTTCCACACGCTTGCAATATGCAATAAAGGGATTCAAACTAACTTTTTTAAGAGCCCATGATATCAATCTAAATTTAACAATATTGACAAAAATGAATCATGGGAGGTTAGATGCTCTCACTATTCTACTAACCCACTAAGTATTAAATCCCACTCAACTATGGCCTCCCTCATGGTGCAACTTTCTTTTTAGGTTTTATATAGAGATTGGTCCATACTGTTTATATAAATTTTGATAGAATCACCGACTAGTTAACTTATAGATAATCTAAATTATTCGTGATAAAATATCATGGTCTAAAGTTTTAATTAGGAGGGTTTGCACATCTAAAAGAGAAAATAATGGGGCGGTCCCAAAGAGAGTTGAATCCAAGACCTCTGTTTTCTTACCAAGACACTACACCCTTTAGAGTTAATCGTCTAAAGTTTGCATCTTTGAGGGAAAAAAACAAAATGAAGGAAGAGTTGTCCTTAAAAGACAGTATGACTCATGAACCAATGGGAGCATACACGAAAGGATGACAACAATGAGATTTTTGATTTTTGATTTTTGATTTTCATTGGATTAGGATCGTCATTCCATTCCTCCCCGTGTCTGAGTGTAGAGGTCACATTGCCTTCACTCCTCTCTCAAAAAATAAAAAATAGGGCAGTCAAACCAATCAAAGCTAGTCATTGCAGCTATATAGGGAACATTTAATTAATCATTTTGAGTGGGATGGGGAAGATTGATATCTATGATTGGAGATTTGTCATTTCCAGGAAAAAGAGGAGTCGGAAAAAAAAAAAATAGACTCGAAAGTCTAAAGTGCAAATCATCGTGAGAGATTTAGAAAGTTTTTTAAGCCCATGGTAATGCGATAGTGGAATCCGCACTAGAGACTTCAATAATCCAATTCTGTGAAATGGTTTGTGGGCCATAGTTTGAATGTGGCCCAGGGAAAGAACTTTGTTAGATTCAATTAACCTATCCTCAACTTGGGTCTCTTGGGTCCATAGAGATATGTTTGGTTGTTTGTTGTGACAGCAGCAGAATCTTCATCTGATGGGGCTGGTGAAGGTTTCACACTGAGACTTGATACGTATGGGATCATGTGGATGCGCCGTGACTTTGACAGATGACGTGGCTTTGTTGGAAGAGTGGGGGCCGCCCAGCCCAAACATGGATTTCACGTGCTTGTGCTTGTGATTGTGATCGACAACTGGCAGACAGGAAGCATCTGCTGACGCGCCCTGTTGGCAAACCCGATTGTGCCAACCCACCCACCCGCACCGCACCGGTCATCCAAATGTTCCAATCGTATTAGTTTATAGAGAAAATTGGATTGTCATCCCCTGAACTTTGGTCGTTATTCAATGTCATCCCTTGAATTTTTTGAAAAACCAAAGACACCCCCTGAAAATTCAAACAATTTTAAATCAATCTTTGCCATTAGCAGATCCTGTTAAGTGATAGAATGTCAGTTAATTTTTTTTCAAAATACTTAAAACACCCCCATATGATATGAGTGGACAATGTTACATTCCATTGTCCTTCTTCTAAACTCACACTCATATGAACTACATCCCCAAACCGAGAAGAGAAACTTGCAACTACCGTGAGCACCGCTCCCCTCCGGCGTATGATCGTGAGCACCTCTCCCCTCCAACGTGTGATCGTTCAATCCTCATATGAACGTCTCTGTTTCACAAAACCGAGAAGAAACAAGGACTCTACAATCATCGTCATCGCCAATACCTTGCTGAAACCCTAAACCTAGTCTAGAGAGAGAGAGAGAGAGAGAGAGAGAGAGAGAGAGGAGAGAGAGAGAGAGAGAGAGGAATGAATACCAAATGAGATATGCATCTCTCAAAAACGGGCCAGAAATATGTGATTTCCGTGATTCAAAGCTTGAAAGGAGGAGTAATTTTTCGGTTTCGAAGAGGAGGGAGCGGGCGTTGATTTTGGATTAATCGGATAGCGTGAAAGTGAGAAGTAGGGAGGAGAGAAGCTGGGAAGGAAAAAGAAAAAAAAAATGGTCACGTTCCGAGTAGTAGACCTTACTTGCATCTCATGACCATTCCTTCATTTGTCTGTAAAGTTTGGGATCTTCAGTAGTATAAACTACTTACTAAAACACTCCTAAACACTATAATGGAGAGAGAGAGAGAGAGATTTTTCCCTTTAGCTTTTTGTATCTCTACATGTAATAATCGTCTTTGTCTTGATTCTTTCTGTCAAACCTAGAAATGCCCTTCAATATTTGGTTTGCATAGCTAATTTAAGTGTAAAAAAAATATTAAAAATTCTCATTTGGTATTCATTGCTCATGATCGCATGCCGGAGGGGAGAGGTGCTCATGACGGTACGTCGGAGGGGAGCGGTGCTCGCGGTAGCTGTAGGTTTCTCTTCTCGGTATGGGGATTTAGTTCATATGAGTTTAGAAGAAGAGCAAGGGAGGGTAATATTGCCCACTCACACCATATGGGGGTGTTTTAGATATTTTGAAAAAAAAAACTAACAAACGTTTTATCATTTAACCGGGTCTGCTAACGGCAGGAACTGATTTGGAATTGTTTAAATTTTAAGGGGGTGTCTTTGGTGTTTCGAAAAGTCCAGGGGGGCATTGAATAATGACCAAAGTTCAGGGGGGTGACAATGCAATTTTTTCTAGTTTATAAATTCATATTTCAGTAGGAAGACGCCCTTTCTGTGATGCAAACTATATTATCATTTCACTCTTTTTATAGTCAAAGTCAAGCAACGCAATATCCGTCTTGGTTCTAACCATAGTTAGCAAAAAGGGGAATGGCAAAAGAATGGAAACGGACGGTACAAGTTTTAAACAGTTAAAAATTTTTAATGATACGGTAATGATTAAAAAAACAGAAAATGAAAAAAACGAAGAATGGATAGTAAGAGTTTTGAACATGTAGTTTTTAAACAAATGAAACTAAAAAAATGTGATATAATTATATAAATTAAAGAATTATTATATGAATATATGCACCTAATGTTCAAAACAATTACAATATCCAATATTAATGCATATACATCCCATGTCTCATTATAAGTTCTAAGACATATCATTGAATGTTATCCAATACCAATTCTAAATTCATACACCCCACATTTTCAAAGTCTTCTTAAACAATGTGACTAAACTATGATGTTGTTCATTGTCGTCAACATATTCAATAAACTCTCAAAGTGATATATGTTCAGTTGGAGTTGAAAGTCATCACTTTAGAAATATTTTTTAACAAACACATCAGCTTATACCTCAATTTCGGGGTCCGTGCATTGAATTTGAGTTAAAGGTGATATGATGAAAAATATAGTCCATTGAATTAGCTTCAAGTTGGTGAAAGAATCAGATAAATTAGAGTTTGGGAGAGAAAGATATGGTGAGTTAAGTAGACATTATGTTAAAAAAATCAAGTCTTAAAAAATGCCATAAAAATGGGAACGTGTTTAGAACGAGAGTGCTTGAAATTTGCTGTTTTTTCCCATATATTTGGGAAGCATACGGTAAAAAGTGTTTTAAAAGGAAAAAAACGAAAACACATTTAAAATGGATCTTTTTTTTTTTTTTTTTGCTAACAGTGGTTCTAACCATGCCCTTACGATCATTTTTTTTTTTCTCACCTCGGTTACACGTAGCTACACCTAATCTATATAATATATTAGTCACAAAAAGACTCAAGCTATAGACTTTTGTTATTCCACTACACCTTCAAATCAACGAAACTACACCCGAGTTGTATGCCTTTACTATCATATTATTATTATTATTATTATTATTATTATTATTATTATTATTATTATTATTATTATTATTATTATTATTATATTTTTTATTTGCAATACTTACATTGGGACCAGATAGGGACTCACGAGAAGTAAACAAAGAGCCTATTAAGCCACACTTATTTTTAATTACTAACTTATCATTATTATATTTCAAGAAGGAAGAATAAGAGGGTCAAACCAGCAACCTTCCCTAGTTTTACTATAGAGTTCAACTACCTTGCTACTAACCAATGAGCTAGCAACTCATCCCCATATTTCTTTTTTTCTTTAAAATTTTTTGGAAGAGGGATAAGTATGCCGTTGATATATAGTCAACTAGTGGACAACACAAATGGGGGCGTCGGATGAGATATCATATAGGAGGGGTAGGTGATCATTTCAAAAATGAAGGAAAGAGATAGACGCAATGGGTGTTGGTTTAAGGTATATTGGTAGCATACCCAACATTTTCTCAAATTTTTTATAAGGAGGTTATTTTAGTTTTATCAAAACAATCTTACAACTTCATAAAAGCTACATCACAATTTAATCAAAAAAATAATGCTTTCTGTATTTGACTATCTTTTTTTCTTCTAAATTTTAAGAAGGTAAAGGGTAGGAGAGTCAAACCAACGACCTTCCCTGGTTTTACGGTAGAGCTCAACTGCTTAGCTGGTTGCCAATGAACTTAAAGCTCATCCACATATTTATTTTTGCCTTATTTTTTTTATAAAGATGTTATTTTAGTTTTATTATAAGAATCTTATGTCATCACATAAATTATTTTTTGCCTTATAATAATAATAATAATAATAATAATAATAATAATAATAATAATAATAATAATAATAATAATGCTCTCTGTATTTGACTATCTTTTTCTCTTCTCAAACAAGTGGATTTATGTATCATTCACAACTATACATTTTTTTTGGATTTTTGTAACTTACATACTAATTATTGGTGTAAGTTAATTACTTTGTTTTTCTATTTCAGAAGTCTAAATTAAATAATGAAAAAAGAAAAAAAAAATCTCCATTGGTTTGGCGCAAGAAACATCCAGAAATATATGGGCACACAAAGATTGTTGCCCCTATGTGCACTGAAGATGCTCATATCTGTGCTCTCATTGGCCCATACATATAGTTTTTTTGTTCTAGGCCGACAGGATTCTTTCTTCCTTCAATAATTTATAAAATAATATATTAGTTTTGATGCATTATGGTATCATTTACTTTTTTCTTTTCTTCGAAGTTGAGGGATTGTTCTTTTTGGGTCACGAAAATGCAACACCATTACAATGTTGGGACTATTCTTGATCCTAGACAATGGACAATTAAAATAAGGTAGTCATTGAAAATATAATTAAGGGGATGAATTCTCTGCCCGAGAGCTTGGCCTTGCACTGGCACGAGGGCCTATGGGAGAACTTGTGGTGTCATCACTAGTAGGGTTGTCAATTACAAGCCCAGCCTGTCGATCCTAACCAAGTCTGACATTTTAAATCTCCAATTGGCCCGATCTGATTAATAAAAGTGTCGCACTGCATAAATAGGTTGTTCCCGGTGCAAGGGTGCTACCCAATGAGTGCCCTACTGGGATCGATCGATTAATAGCCCAACTCGGCTCGACATGTTGAAGGCCCGTTTATAATTTGCTTAGAGATTATTTAGAGCCTGATAACTAAGTCCGACATGTTTAAAGACAACTTAAAACACGATTATAGCCTATTTAGAGCCCGATTATAGCCCATTTAAAGATAAATATGTCATAGCCCATTCAAAGCCCGACTATGGCCTGTTTAGCCCAATTGCTTGATTAAAGACTGATGCCCAACCGACTGTTCATAAATGGGACGATGCCTAGTATAAAAGGACTGATTACTTAATGGGGCTGGTCACAATGCAAAGCCTTAAAATGGGGAAGCCCAAATAGGCCTGACCCATTGACATGCCTAATCAATAAGGCGGGCATATCTACATTTCAAGGGTGGGGCGGTCATTTCAAGCTCCTTCTATGTTTGGATTAGAGGTGTCAAACCCTAAACCGAACTGATAAAATTGATCAGACCGAAACCGATAACAACCCGGACCAAACCGAATTCATAGCACAGAGTGGTTAAGTAATCAATAATTCAATACTATAGTTTGCAAATTAGTTATTGCCACTTGTCTGCATTTTAGAATTCCAGTTACAATCTATTCAATGGTTAGGGATTTGGGTTGGTACAAGACTATTGGGTAACGGGATCGACACATTATTGGTTTGGAATGGAATCTCTCACGCTAATCCAATGGGAGAACAAAAGGTGGCACCATATGGTTTATATATGGGACACACATGTCAAGAGTAGGGCATTGTAGGCATAATCTACAAGTTTAGGGTACATGATCATTGGCAATGGTGCTCAAGATGACTAATAGCCCATCAGATGTGGGGGGCCTGAAAGTTGTTATCAAGGTATAGAGATGTTGATGGGAATCTTGGCAAAATGTTAAACCAGGGCAGGGCTAGCCAGATCTTGCAACAATCTAAGCCCAAAGGATTTTTGGGTCAGCCTAGGCTTGACTAATGTCAACCCAGCCCAATAGAATACACTAGTAGATGGGGCAACACCATTTAGAAAAGAAAAGAAAAAAGTACAAAATTTTTTTTTTTCTTAATTTAAGAAATTCTCTTTGTACTTGGTATGTCCTTGACAAGAGAAGATTCTTTTTTTAAATTGAAAAATTCACTTTGGGAATAGTGAAATTTTCTATTGCGACAAAAAAAAAAAATGCCAAAAACATAAGAAAACATAAAAAACTTCTTTTATTTTCTTTTCTTCTCTTCTAATGGTAATCAAACACATACTTTTTTCTATTTTCTTACCATTTCATTTTTTTTCTATTCTTTTATTTTCTTCTCTTTTTTAGATTTTTTTTTTCTTTTCTGGTTGTTTTAAATTTAAAAGTTTTCCTTCCATGCCTCTATTCATATGGGCTGGGGCTGGGGCTCGGGCTCGGGCTCGGTTGAGGTAAGACCATGTAAATTGATGGACTAGTTCCGCTGGGCTGAACCTTGTTACTCCGGGATGGGAAGAGGCTGGGGCCAGTTCATGCAAAGACCAACCTGAGGTGCCAAACTTTAGGCAGGTTCAGTTCATTAAGATCTTGACTAACCAGGATTGGCTCACTGAAATTGACCATTTCTGTTGGGCTTATTGAGGCCCACTATGATGCAATCATTTTGACCTCTATGTATTGCTCGATTCAGGCCCAATACTCATTAGTCGTATAGGTTGAAGCTCACAATTCATTTGTAAAGCATGACAGATGGTACAGAATATAAAAATAACAGTATCCATAAATTAGCCCGAGCTTTTGGCAACCCAAGCAAGTTTACATGTCAAATATAGCCATATATAGGTGCGGATAGGGCACAAAAGGGGCGGGCTAAGACAGGTTTTCGAAAACACAAGCCCAAGGTCAGGCTCGAATATCTCAACCCAGGTCTTAGGTCCAGCTTCTGATAGGCTCAGGGCTCCCAAGCCAAACTTGCTCCTTAGTTACAAATTATATTCATCTCATTTCTTTTTTTTCTTTCTTGGTAATTTTGTCTCAATTCTCAAGTAATAAGCATAATTCATATAGATTAGTGATTACTATAAAAATGGATTTAGCAATATATGTAGTGTAGGAAGTGATGCGGAAAAATTTGACCGGACTATCTCTCCTGTAGTTCCTGGTGCTTTGGCCAACCTGCACAGAAGAGATGACAAGGAGAGCCGGACTGACCCGACGAGGGACTCTCCGATGCCTAAGTTAGACCTTTCCACAACAGATGCTCAAGAGAGCTTTTACAGTATGAGAAGTGAGTAATCCATCCCCTGTGATGGAGGCTTACCTTGGTATTTATAGGCTGCTCATGGAGGGCAAGTGGGAGACGATTGTGAAGAGTCCTGCTTTGGCGTGGAGTCCTCAAGGAGAGTGGCTCTGTGATTCTGGGAATATTCCTGGAATATTCCCCTCTTAACTAGGAAAGATCAACCGTGTGACGTCATGATGACGTGTAGTGGATAGAGTCCTAACTTCCGGAATAGACTATGTTCCTTGAATGTAGGGGTGGACGAAAACACGTTTCTGGAATCCTTATTGTTGACGTCGGACCAAGGTGGCAGCTTGGCCAGATGGAGGCCGAGGTAACAACACGGCCTGATGGAGGCCGAGGTGGAGCGCGGCCTAATGGAGGCCGAGGTGACAGCATGGCCTGATGGAGGCTGAGGTGGAGCGCGGCCTAATGGAGGCCGAGGTGACAGCATGGCCTGATGGAGGCCGAGGTGATAGCTGCCTGATTGAGGCCGAGGTGGAGCACGACCTGACGGAGGCCGAGGTAGAGCACGACAAGATTAAGGCCGAGGTGGAGCACGGCCTGATGGAGGCCGAGGTGGAGCATGGCCTGATGAATGCCGAGGCAGTAGCACGGCATGATTGAGGCCGAGGAAGCAGCACGGCCTGATGGAGGCCGAGGTGGAGCACTGCCTGAGGGAGACCGAGGTGACAGTACGGCCTGATGGATGCCGAGGCAGTAGCACGGCATGATGGAGACCGAGGTGACAGCACGGCCTGATGGATGCCGAGGCAGTAGCACGGCATGATGGAGGCCGAGGTAGTAGCACGGCCTGATGGAGGCCGAGGTGGCAGCATGGCCTGATGGAGGCCGAGGTGACAGCACGGCCTGATGGAGACCGAGGTGACAGCACGGCTTGATGGATGCCGAGGCAGTAGCACGGCATGATGGAGACCGAGGTGGCTACTCAGTCCTTTTCAGGTTTGCGTACATGCTTCAGCCGTGCTGAGGAATGTGACATATTTTGCCTCATCAGGAAGAAACTCCAATCCGGGTGCTTCTCCTATGGGCAAGGGATCTACATTCTAGTTGCATGCAATGGCATCTCCCATGCCAAGCAAATTGGTGAATGGGAGGAATGCCTCATGAATTCATTTATAGGGAGAGCCCACATGGTCATAGAAGAGAGAGAGAGAGAGAGAGAGAGAGAGAGAGAGAGAGAGAGACGTGAATAGGCTGCACCACTTGAAAACTGTTCAAAGTTTCTGTTCGCTTCTCTATCCTAGGTCTAATTGCTAATCATTTTTTCAAGTTGAAAGGTCTAATTGCTAATCTATGTGCCAAAATAATCTTAAGCTTGTCTTGCTCTTTAATGCTACTTCACTCGTGCAAGTACACGTCAATGCGTGGTTGAATGAGAAGACGTGTAAGAGCACATTCAGTGTGGGAAAATATTGTCTTTTTGCACCCGCTATATCTCTTCCTGGAGACCTAGGATAGAGAAATACTGAAGCATTCTTGTAATATCAAACAGAAAGTTGAAAAATGTTAAACACCATGGATGGACAAAAACATCCTCTGCAGTGATTGCGGTGGTGCATTGAGCATCGGATGGTCGAGAGGACCTTGGGGCACGTGCCTGGATGCTCTCAGCCATCTGATGTTCACCGCATCACATGAGCTGATCCAGTCTACCATATGCTGAGATGGGTCTATTCATATTTCTACATTCTTCGCTCTCCCATGCTGAGATGGGTCCATTTGTATTTCTACATTCTTTACTACCTTTTACTTTTTTTTGCTAAACGCTCTGTTTTACACTACGTAGAATCTTAGATGAATCTTTCTCCATTTCTATTAGAGGAATTTACTATCACTCTCCTACACCCCTAGCCTATATTTATTAAAATTTCCCTATTTTTTACTGTTTTACTGATGCTCTCTTGCTTATGGACTTTATACATCTCTTTCTCCCCAGCTCTGTTTTCCTCTTGTTAATATGTTCTTCCACCTCTCTTCCCCTTTGTTTTCTCTCCCTCCTTCCCTTTCTTCTTCTACTTCAAAGAAGTCCGAAAGCAACCCTACACCAATATGATCCTAGCTATCCTAATGGCGTATCTCTTACAAAAACACAAAAATAACAAAACCGATTACCATACCGCATCAAACCTAGGCAACTTCCCTGGGTCTGTCTCCGGGCTCCAACCCCTCTACAACCTCTCTTCCTCTATCTCCTCATTCTTCCCTCCATGTCTGCAATTTGATCAAACGAAAATACGGAACACCTTTCCAGCGGGATAAAACTAATGGTCAAAGCAAATAAGGGACATAATTTCTAGGGTTTCAATCCCAAACTCAAAACACTTAAAATTATTTTACACAGTTAGAAAAACCTTGCAATCACCAACCCACCAAAAGAGAAAACGGTTCAACTATAATCAGTAACTAATTTCCCTCAAACCACCCATATGAATCAAAATCCAAGAACCGCAGCACTAGAAGGGGAGAAAGAGAAGGAAAATAATAGAGTTAAATCGTAAGAAAGAAATGTTGCTCCCAGATCTATGTTCAAATAGCCTTAAATTTAACGTAAGGTTGTTAAAACCATGATTCCCTCTTCGATTCCGTTGCTACAAATTCAAGAGAACAATTTAAGGAAGGTTGTGAAAATCTTGATTCCAGCCCCGATACCATCCATACAGATACAAGAGAACCATATAATAAATTCCCCTTTCTATTATTATCTTTCCTTACCCAGTAACCCATTTGTCAAAATGTCTGACTGAGAAATGGTATTATCCACCGTTGATTGAGCTTACAAGTCAGCTGCTGCCTGCGGGTATCCCATAGAACGGTTGAAGCCTTGGAGGGTATGATCAGATGGGGGGACAAGCGCAGGCGCAAGCCATTTGAAGCCTTTCTCCACGGATTTTGAGGAGTCATCAAAGAATACTGCCAGTGACAACGACTCGGTAAGAATATGAATAATGAATTTGGATTTTGGACGGATTGATCATCGATCGACCGATGAGAAGAGGATAAAGGTAAGGTTTTGGTTTTGAGTAATGAAAGAGAAGCTTGAAGTGCACAAAATTTGTGAGAGCCACGTCCCACAGCCCACAAGCACAAGGATAAGGATAAACAAACAAGTTTCAGTTTCCACACATCTTTAGATCTTCACGTCAGCGTCACTTCTCGCTTTTATTTGTGTTCTTCCTATAAAATTAAACAAAGGGAAGCAGTTTTCCTTGGTACCTCTGGAAACCCTCTGTCTACTGAGTTATTGGTTCTTTGCCAGCCCACCATGATGCAGCCAAGTGCAGAAGCTAACCAACGTATTGCAAGGATCTCTGCTCATCTACGCCCCTCAAATCTTCAGGTTTTCTAGTCCCCTCTTCCTTTCCTTCTTTCTGGGTCTGGTTTCTGTTGACATTTGTGTTGTTTCTGTATACTTCTCTTTGTTTTGTGATATGGGTTTTTTCAGACTCCGTTTCTGGTGGTTCCTATTTGATGAATCAGGGGGGCTTTTCTTTTACCTCTTATCTGTTTTCTGTGCTTGGATTATTGGATTATGAGCTTATGTTTCGTTTCTGGGTTCTTGCATATCGTTTCTTTTCTAACAATATTTGAAATCTTGTATTGGATTTCTTTATGTTTCCAAATGTAAGATGGAGGAGACTTCCATTTTGAGGCGCGCGAATTGCCGAGCTAAAGGTGGTGCGCCCGGATTCAAAGTCGCAATCTTGGGTGCAGCTGGAGGTATCGGCCAGCCGCTTGCGTTGCTGATGAAGATGAATCCACTGGTTTCAGTTCTACATCTCTATGATGTTGTCAATTCTCCCGGTGTCACGGCAGATATCAGTCACATGGACACTGGTGCTGTGGTAATTTTATCTCCCAGTTCATTGCTCTTTTTATTTCCCTTGAAATTTGGAAACCTTTGCGCGTTGGGTAGTAGTCTGAATTTTCACTGCTTACTGTTTGCATTCCATAATTTTGGCACAATAAGTCATAGATTAATAGTTGTGATTATTCCACTCTTGCGTGGGATTTAGAGCCTATTTCTTAGTGCAGTGCCAACAATTTGAATTTCGGTAAATTGCATTTCGACTTTATGGTCTTACTCATATGGGGTTTGGATTATGAGTTCTAACATAGCATTTCAATTCATTTCTCTATAGTTTCACATAGAAATCTTTGTAAAACCTCAAAACTGAATAATGCAGTTATCTAGTTTTGGCCGTCAGAACCTAAAATTATTGAGAGCTTTCAGGTACGTGGTTTTCTGGGCCAGCAGCAACTGGAGAATGCTCTTATTGGCATGGACATTGTAATAATTCCTGCTGGTATTCCCAGGAAGCCAGGGATGACTCGGGATGACCTTTTCAAAATCAACGCTGGAATTGTCAAGACCCTCTGTGAAGGGATAGCTAAGTGCTGCCCTCGGGCCATTGTCAACTTGATCAGTAATCCTGTCAACTCTACCATTCCGATTGCAGCAGAGGTGTTTAAGAGTGCTGGTACATATGATCCTAAGCGACTTCTGGGAGTCACAACGCTTGATGTTGTGAGAGCCAATACTTTTGTGGTATGTAGTATTAATCCTATGCCATTGTTTTCTTCTTCTTCTTCTTCATTTTTAAGTTGGTTCTTTGATTTAGATTATTTTAGGTTGCAAAGCATGGTTTCTCATTTTATTTATAGAATTCTCACATAAATATGATTTCATAGGGTTGATATTGAAAACAAAATGTAATTGTCTATTATTTATGTAAATTACTTTCCTATGACATCATCTGAATAATATTGAAAATGAAATATCAATTTATTTTTTACTGCCAATCTATGTGTAGAAAATAATACTAATAAATTTGAGATATAAGACTTATCTTCTAGACTCCACCAAATGTTTGTAGTGACTATGAGCAGTGGGAGAACCAATCACCCAATCACTAACACCATTTACTGCAATCACAACGCTTTACACAGAAAGATTGAAGGTGGCTGAGGCATGCCAGCAGTCACTCTCTTTAAGATCATAGTTTCCACCCCATGGTGCAAATCGGGTTCTTGTGATTCGACCTCCAATATACAACAGTCCAAATAGGTCGTTCCAGTAGTTGTGGCACTCAAATATTTGGCCACATTGGGACTCAAAAGAATATTGCTCAACAAGTGGAGGGAAAGGCTACCAAAAGCTTGACGAAATGGCAAAGTATGAAAACACAAGTAAGGGAGAGAGTTTGGGAAAGAATATGGGAGTTAGAGAGCAGTCAAAGATTATACCAACAACCAATTATCCTCTATTTATAGAGGGAAGGTGTCTGTTGAGCATGCCTGTTCAAAAGTCCCTATCGGGAAACTTTGTCTGGCCTCAACTGGAAGAAGGTCGGTCGATCGATCATCTCTCTTCCATCAGTTGCAATCTATGCATGTGAAAGAAAACCATGGATGCACTTGTGAGGTAATCAACTCTTTTATAAATACTAAATTGCAATGTGGTGTTTTGAATCTTAAACTTCCGAGTTATATTTTAGTATACCTAGAGTAATCATCTGTGAAGGTAATGAAATATCTCTTACCCCATCTTGACTCGTGTGACTTAAAAGTCACAAAGGTCACTATGCACCAAATCTAACGCATGCATTATGCCCTTAAAGTACAAAATCTTCCCCGAAGTTAACTTCAAGGTAACTTGACCCTTGCCAAGACACGTGAGGTTTGAGAGTTTCCCATATAGACCAAGTCCCTTGAACCCATTGTTGAATAGTTGGTAAAGGAGTTTTCCACAAATGTGCTTGGTAGCACCCGTTTCAATTATCCATTCATTTGGCCTCTCAACCAAGTTGACCTCCGTCACAACTATCGGAAACATTTCTGTCTCCGTTATATTGACATTGTTTTGTTGCTTCCTTTCTTCTTGAGATGTTGGCAATCTCGTTTAAAGTGTTCAAGCTTGCCACCTCAAAGTAGCCGCTGCAACAAAGCAATTTCTGCAAAGGAAGTTGAGACAAAGATGTGAAATTCATTTATTTAGATGTTGTTTCACGCGTAGCGGAGACTTTCTCGAGGAAGTTGGGATTAAGAGTTTCATAATCCCTTTCTTCTTTTGAATTTGTTTTCTTTCTAAACATCAAGGTTCTTCTTGAATTGCTCACGCTTTCCTGACTCAACAAGATTAGCCTTGGACATGAATTCCTTGGCCTTTTCAACCTTGTCATTTTCTCAGTTTTTCTATTCAATCTTCGCCCAGATGATTATTTGGTCAAGTGTCCAGTCCTTTCTCTTGTGCTTCATGTTAAGTTCGAAGTCATTCCTGGTCACCACCAACTTCTCTGAAAGATAACCGGCCACGAAATCATCGGGCGATACCATTCCTTCCTTTGCTAATTTAGCAACCAGGAGACATTAATATCAACTTGAGTGGACACATTAATATCACTTTTCATGAAATCAAGAAAATTTGCCACCAAATACTTCTTACCACTAGCATCCTCCAATGCATATTTCTTCTCTAATGCAGCCCAAATAGCATTTGCATATTCATGAGAAGCATACACATACATAATTCAATCGACAATGAATTCAAAATTATATTCTTGCATTGTTAGTTCGTTTGTAACCATGTTTCTCTCTTGGCTTTGAGAATATGATCATTATTCTCTGCCAGTAAGGTTCAGTTAAAGCAAATTAGATTACCAATTGTCCTAATGCAAATTTTATATTTTGCTTCCATCGCTTGTAACTAGAACCATTAAAAGTCTAAGAGAATTCCCAAGTTCTCCATTGCTGGAACAATGGTAGTGTTGGAAGAACTTTGAGTAGCCCTACTCCTATTATCTCAAGGACTACGATCTTAAGGATTAAGAATTGTAGTAAATAATAGAAAAAAGTTGAGATATAGGACTTATCTTCTAGACTCCACCAAATGTTTGTAGTGACTATGAATGGTAGGAAAACCAATCACACAATCACAAAACCATTTACTGTGATCACAACACTATACACAGTGAGATTGAAGGTGGGGTGAGGCGTGCCACCGGTCATTCTTCTTAAGATCATATTTGGCCCCATGGTGCAAACTGGGTTCTAGCAATTTGACCTCCAAGATACAACGGCCCAAATAGGCCCTACCAGTAATGTTGCGTTAGGCCATGTTGGGACTTTAGAGTAGTGCTCAACAAGTCAAAGGAAAGATTACTGAAAGATTGGAAAAATGGCCAAGTGTAGAAACACAGGTAAGGGAGAGAGTTTTGGGAGAATATGGGAGCAAGAGAGTAGTCGAAGATGTCTCCCAACAGCCAATTACTCCTCTATTTGTAGAGGGAAGGTGTCTCTTGAACATGCCTGTTTAAAAGCCCCCAAGGGAGGTGACTTCCAAAATATATTTTTAAAGCTTGGTTGCCGGTCGACTGCCTAGGAGAGCCAATTGACGAGCTCCTCCCACCTGTCATAAAAACCAGAATACACCCATCTCAGAAAACTTTGTCTGGCCTCAGCCGGAAGAAAGCCGGTTGACGGCCTATCTTCAGCCTATCTTCTGCCAGTTGAAATCCGTGCACATGAAGGAAAACCATACATGCACTGATGGGGTAATCAAATCCTTTATAAATCTAAACATGTAACGAGGTGTTTTGAATCTTAAACTCATTTTAAAACCCGTTAAAGTACAACTCTATGTTGTAATGCTGGTTCTCTTCTGCCATTGATCTCTCGATCCATGTTGTTTAAGTTCTAATTGTGATGACATGAGTAACGAAGAAATTTTATTGATTTCATTTCACAGATTCTATACCATGGATTGCTTGTTACACACTGTTGGAACTTGCAAAAGCACATCCAATAGTAGTTTGGAAGCCTATATGGGACCTTGCTAGCATATGAGAGTTTGTTGTCTTTGTCTGTTAACTTGTATGGGTCCATTTATATTGGTTTCTCTTACAGGCAGAAGTTCTAGGAATTAATCCCAGGGATGTTGATGTTCCAGTTGTTGGGGGCCATGCTGGAGTTACAATTTTACCCCTTCTGTCACAGGTTATTTCTGAGCTGTGAATTCTTTCTTTTTTTTTTCCTATTGTTGGCATTTTTCTTCTTTGGGGTATTGTTGTTCTCTAATACAAATTGCTTTGTCTCTCCCTGAATCAAGTTCCCGATTTTGTATCAATTTGTGCAGGTTAAACCTCCATGCTCGTTCACCCAAGAGGAAATTTATTGCTTAACAGACCGGATTCAGAATGGTGGGACAGAAGTTGTTGAGGTATCAAAATTCAAGTTTTTTTCTTAAAATTTATATATTTCATTGAAATTTCTGGTTTTCAAATTTAATGAGGAATGTGAGGTTAGCTGAGCCAGCAAAACTTGATAACAGTATAGTACTTGGCAAATCATACTGAACCAAAAATAAGTTTATATGTTATTTAGTATTCTATCTGCCTTCAATTATTTGGCACTCTGCTTTCATGTTTCCAATGAAGTCAAGTTCTAGTTGAGGAACTACTTAATCAGGGGTTCCTTGCCTAAATACCTTCCTAAGTAATAACTGCTTTCCTTCAGCCGTTGAATCACATTTCTTCTATATGACTTATGGGGAAGAGTTTACCGTGAGGGAGTGTGGCTCCTGCACATACATGAAGGCCAATGGGAGTGCACCAGAAAGCATCCACAGAGATGTCATTTTCCATTTCATGGGGTGTGGGCCGGTCATTTCTCTCTTCCCCCCCCCCCCCAAAAAAATGTCTGGGCATAGGGGCCACACCTCCACAGAAACCTTTATTCCCATGACTTATTTATCACTAAGACCACCAAGCAATATAATGATGCTAAGTTTTGGGCTGGTAGATTTACAGAGTAGTGTATAGAAACCAACTGGGCATGTTAACCTCAGGCCTGTACAACCATGTAGTGAGTCACTGATTGGGTTTAAATTAAATTAATGACTGATGTTAGATAACCAGGGGTTAAACCTACATAGGAATTGGATCCTGGAACATATAAAAGAATTTGAGATTTACATTATGAGATGGTCAACTTCATATGCTGAATATGGTTTAAAGATGGCTCAATCTCAAGAAGGAATAATAGAACAAATATAACAAGAAAATGAAGGAAATGGGAGAAAAAAAAGAAACTTAGGTTTCCACTTTCTACAAGATTCCACGGATGGAGCTCCTGAATTTCACAAAAAGGTCTTTAATGTAGAACTGGAATCACAAGTGATCCTAATCCCAAGCAGGATCCCAAAATCTGGCTGAATAGATAGAAATTAATGAACTCACAAACCTTGTCTTAGATGGAGCTGAAACTTGGAGTAGATGAAGGTCCTATATGAGTCAACAAACCCTCCAAAGATGAGCCTCAACTGATGACTGGTTGGGAAGTTATGCTCGAAGAATGAAAAAAGAAGCTTTATGGAAGCTCTGCAGTAGCAGCAGCTACAGGCCTTGGATGGTCTTCAAATTTTAGTCGAAGGACCCTAGTATGAATGCTATGAAGCCTTCAAAAGATGAGGTCGAATGGCTCAATAATTAGGAACTTATAGCAGTAACACTGCTGCCCAGAAAACCAGGTTACAGCAACAGTAAAAATGAAACAGCCTTGCGAGTGGTCTTCAAGCTGGTACTGGACGGATATTCAGCACTCAGAAAAAATAAAGAAATAAAGGAAAAAAGAGAATTTGATGGAGGGTTGAGAAGGGTGGAAGAAGAATTAGGGAATCGGCATCTCACCCCTCAGGTTACGCATCTCACCCAACTGCATCCCACAGCACAACAGCATAGGCCATCTTTTTTTGTTCAACTCAAATCTGTCTTTTCATTATAATTGATGGGCTTTAAATAGCCTTACATTGCTTGGACACAAAGACATAATGAAAAAGGAAACTAGAAATAAAACCTTCTAATTTAACTTCTAACTTGCTAACCAAGTAAGAGTAAATTAGAAACTAACAACTAATGATAAAAAGGAAACTAACCTAAGTTACAAAATAGAAACTTATTTGACTAACAAAATAGGAAACTAACTGGACTAACTTGCTCAATAAGAAAATAGAAACTAACTAAAAAAGGAAACAAATCTTCCCAAGTTACAAAGCTTACTTGCCAATATAAAACAAAGAAATAAAAATAGAAACTAATATCTAATATCCTAACAAGTGTTGACAGCATCTTTCCCAAACGAGCTGTCAATATTGGACCCCAAGGTATGTTCACGTGAACAGTAACAGCAGGTTAGCTGATCCGATTGGAGAAAAATAAGGCTGGTTCGATGTATGAAACTGAACCAGATCTGAACCAGAATTGGGCCAGCATTGAACTCTCTCTTTGACAGCTCAATCTACATCAGTCTTGAGGGTTGCACTATAAATTGTAATGGAAGCAATCTGACTTCAAACTTGGAATTCCACCAGAAAGTAGTCTTTTCTCGAGTCAAGATTCTAACTTCTGGGCTACATATTTATTAGGGATAAGGATAACCATACCTTGCTGGACTGGCACATATTTGCATGACAATGTGAAATCCTCAGTCTATTGGATTCACCAATAAATGTGCACCTTTATGTCCATTGTGAATTTGCTTGTAGTTTGATCATTTGTTTGTTGCAACATGCAACAAACTGCTTCCTTGCATTGAGATGACTAATTCCTATCTCCTCGTACAAGTGTTGTAAGACTTGTCACTGCGCTCTTGTAATTTCAGTCCAAAATATAGCAAACCTAAGAGTAACAGGAGAGTGAGAATACCTAGTATGCTAAGTTTTTGCTTTAGTTTCCTACAACTCAAGTAGGGCATATTCTAGATGAGGAAGATATGCCCTGTGGAGCAGAAGAAGGTCTCTACTATGCTTCAGTCTCAAATGATAGATGGGTTTGATTCCCGTGTTTCTTCTTCCTCCTCCCCACCTGATGCGGTTTGCTAGGCTGAAAAGACACCACCAGAAAACCTACTAGAGAAAACCAGAATCACAGTGACACAATACTAACAGTATATGGCAGAAACTTGGACAGAATAGATATCTCAATCCCTGCAACCTATGGGACTGAATGGAAGTCCTAATAGGTAGGCTAAGTGGTTAAAATATCAAGGCCAACCAACGGTTGGATTAGAAGAAACAAACACCAATAGAAAACATAAACTGATGAAAAATAGAGTTAGTAAATCAAAGATAATCCATAAACCCCAATCTACTAATCTGATTACTACAAAATTTGGGTCAATTGCGTGAAGAATAAAGGGAAGATTATATCAGAATTTGAAGCCTACCCAATGGTTAGATTAAGAGAAACATTAAGACAAAGTTACTGATATAATAAGTTAACTCAGAAAATCATAGAGGAAGAGAAAACATAAAATAAACCTGCAGGAACAATGGTTAAAAATTAGTATATTAAGAATAACAAAAAGAACATCAGAAGGGAAGAATCTTACTTAAGCGAGAGCAAGGATGCTGGAAATCGGTAGAGTAAGGTTAAAAGAGTAGTATATAAGAATAACGAAGAGAACATAATAAGGAAAGAATCTGAGCTAAATTGACTGGAAGGAGAGAACAAGGTTGCTGAAAAGAAAAAAAAGATGGAAGGGGATATGACCAAGGCTTCACCACCTATGGCCTATGATTGGATTCATGGCCAATCAATCCTTAGATTCACCACTAAGGGGGCTGTTGTTGCACCACAGTAGAAAGCATCTCAAAAGAGTGTTTGGGTAAACATCAAAATCGATGGGCTAGTGTGCCCCTCTTTCTTATTTATAATAAGTAATGGCCACAATACAAAATTAATAACCCTTCTATGAGTTATATTTATCAAATGTGGGCCCAAATATAGATTAGACTGTAAATTAAGTCATGGCCTACTATGGGCTGATTATACTTAAAGTTATTGGGCCTAATTAGAAGCCTGAGTGGGCTGGCCCTTTTGGTTCTTCTCCTATGGTCCTATTATGCTGGCGTTGTACTGCGTCACCACCCCCAAGGGGGGTGGTTTAGTTTTCTCTGCTTTGCAGTGGATTTCTAGAACATTAATCGGTTGGTAGGTTCTGTTTGTTTGTTTTGTAATCCATTTTGAGACGATGACCAAGTACTGCTATCCTTGACCTGTCTCTAATATTTCATCAAGTCCTATGTGATTTGGTTGTGAAATTGTTATATTCTGGTGATTCTGATACTATGGCCAAAGGATAGCAACATAATTCTTCTTGTTCAAAATGGAGATCTTACGAAACTGATTGGCACCAATTTCTGTGAGCAGAGTAGAACTCTATTGGTGAATGTACTTCTCCAATTTGAGTGTCATAATTTGAAACTATGTTTCGTTTTGCTTTACCTAAACCAGAACTCAATCAGAATTATTCGCATTCCTTGCAGGCAAAAGCTGGGACTGGCTCTGCAACATTGTCAATGGTTTGGAAATTTTTTTATTATTTCAATCTATAGTTTCATAGTTGTCATGACGTTGCCAAGGCGGTGATTTGGCGTCCTGGCAGAAAAAGAAGTTCAAGGTAGTGCTATGATTTACGTGACTCACAAATGGCGGTCGCCATTGGCTGATAGGCGTCACCATGGCACCGCCATGGACACTAGGTCACGCCTGATTCACTAGGCGGTCGATTTTTTGTAAAATGCAGGGTGATTATGATAGGATTATGTTGATTTTTGATGATTTGATGTTGTTTAATGTTGGTTTTATATGTTGTAGGGTATATATTGTAGGCTTGTAGCATGCTAAATAACTTTAGAAAATAGGGAAAATAAAAAATGGCACATGGGTGATTTGACCGCCATGGCAACGCCATAATAGGCGATTCATCGCCAAATCGATTAGCCACCCCTCCACCGCCTTGGATCGATTTGACGCTGTGACAACTATGTTTAGTTTCATCATGCCCTTCATTTCCACATGAACCTTGGCTGCTGTTAACTGACTGAATTCAATTTGAAAAAAAAAAAAATGAAATGAAATAAAATACAGGCATATGCTGCTGCTAAGTTTGCAGATGCATGCCTACGTGGCTTGAGAGGAGACGCAGACGTTGTGGAATGCTCTTTTGTGGCTTCCCAGGTAATATGCAATCTAATATCCCAAGTAAGTCAGAGGCTGCTCGTGAGGAAATAAATTGAAGAGAAATATTAATTACTTCTTTTTGGTAATAGGTGACAGAACTACCTTTCTTTGCATCCAAGGTACGACTTGGTCGTACTGGAGCTGAGGAGATCTTCCCTCTCGGGCCCGTGAATGAATACGAGAGGTATGTTATGACGAATAGTTTGTGGTTTTGATACTCATAAAATTGAAATAACAATGATTTATTTTTGTTTTATTTTTCGACATTATTATTCTCATCAGGGCTGGTTTGGAGAAGGCAAAGAAAGAGTTGCTAGGAAGCATTGAAAAGGGGATTTCTTTTGTTAGGAAATAGATCAATTACCAAATAGTATTGTTGTCTTGGAAATTCTCTCACCTCTGATAGGATAAGTATGCAAGTCCTGTAAGTTTTTCAACTGCCTTTTGTAAACCACAATTCCCTATAAATAAGCTTTCTCCTGATCCCAAATCAAAATGGTAGTTGTTGTCAATATTTAAATGCTGATGTTTTAGATCAACTGACCACAGAGAGGTGAAAATAGTGACTGATGATGGGTTTCTGCTTATGGGAATTGGTTTCCTGTCTGGTGAGCTTGAGGTGAAGTTTCCAATTTCTTGGAGAAAATGCCAAGGACACAGGAGACTTGCTGGAAGCAAGTTTGCCTCGTGTCCCTTTCATGAGGTGAGCAAAATCCATAATCTAATTTAGTTAGGTTTGCAAAAATGAGTTATTTAGGGGATGTAGAACCAAGATGTTTCCAGTGTTTAGCACTTCCATACTGAAAAATCTCTACTGTGTTGTCTATTGATTCCATACATACTGGGCTGTGAAACTATGAAATAGAGTGCAGTAATGGAGGGCCTGAGCTCAGATTTGTTAGCTTTCCAATTTGAAGAGCTCCATTTTATATGGCCCATGGGCTGGATCTTTTATATTTTGAAAAGAGACAGAATACTTGAAAAGTAAGCAGTTTTTCATGTATTATCCTTTACCAAGTAAATAAATAAATAATAAGTGAAACTCCTCCCCCTTTGGAAAAGAACCTCTTGCCTTCCTGTGGCCAGCCCTATGATTGGTGTATCCCTTAAGCTTACCGAAAGCTGGTGGCATACTCAACCCTCTACCTAGATATAAAATTGTGATTTGTGAAGCTTAAAGGTTTTCATGCCCTTATTATCTCTTTCTTTAGGATGGGCAATTCGCATCACTTTTTGGAAATTTTTATTTGAAAATTCAAACATTGATTTCTTATTGGTTCTTAAAAAAAAAAAAAAAAAAAAAAAAAAAATTTATATAGAAATAAAAAGAATTACATTGATTGTATTTCTACTGGTTAGTTAATCTCATGTCCATTTTCCTATAATTTATTTACCTCTAATTTCTCTTGAGATGCCAATCTAACGCGTTCTCTCTCATGCTACCAAACATACTCCTCTCTCTCTCTCTCTCTCTCTCTCTCTCTCACACACACACACACACACACACATATTTAGCCATTTATGACACATTTCAAATGAAATAAAAAGGATAATTAAAATATAGGGTTTATTTTTGCATTATTTTTCGAATTTTATTTTAATGGACTTTCACTTCCAAAGATATTTTTCTTCATTATCCTCTTTCAAATTCTTATAATTTTTGAAGGGTGGAGATGCATATATAGACCTGTTAGCGAAATGTAACCCATTGCAATGTTAGTGGTATTATTTGTCACATGACAAGTCAAGTGGTGTAACATTTAATATTCAATTGTCAGAATAGTTTATATCTTTAATGTTTGTTTTTATTCCAAAATTATAATTTATTTTAAATTTTCTCAAAACTTCATGCATCCCCTGGGTTTAAACTTTGATGCTAGCTTTTAAATTTTTATTTTACTGAAAAAGAGGAGAAATTAAACTCCTACTAACTTTGGCCTGTAGTAAAGTTGATTGATTCTAAAGAAAGAGCATGACCTAACAAAAGAATTAGAAAAAAAGGGTAATAGACAAGAAAAATAGAGTCAATTTCACCTTTTGCTTTTCTTCATCACTTCTGTTCATAATTGCATGTTCCTTTCAGCCCCACTTCCCTCTTTACAGATAAGATTATGAGGTGTTGTCACCTAAATTAAGACAAATATATATTCAAAGTATGTGACTTATAACTAACTTTTTTTTAACTCATTTCTACTGTTTCTGTCTTATACCCTAAACAAGAGGACCATTTCTATCTTCACTATTACTCTTGTCTCAATCTCTGTCCAATTTAATTGATCGTTATAGATTCCTTTTATATCTTATTGTGAAAAAGAAAACTTTTATCATGAAAAGAGTAATGTTTTAATAGAAAACCCTTTTCTAAAGGTCCCAAAGGTCACAGTATTTTGTTTAATTAGTCCTAAAAGACAGATGAGTAAAGAGTGAAAGAGACTTTATGATAATACTATTCTATCCTCAGCTCAAAGCACCCATGCTTTTGAGTATTCATCTACTTTATCAAATTCTACACACGAGCTCACACTCTAGAGAGAGAAAGAGAATTTTCATGATGATGCTCCTCCATTTGGGGGGTGGGAAGGATCTAAGAGCTTGTTTCCTGCAAACATATGGTGTGGTACATGGTGCCCCCAGTCCCCACATACCCACTGAGCTTGACATTGGTCTATATAATATTCATCTACAAAAGAAGAAGAAGGGAACAGATAAGGAATGACTGGTACATGTAATTGTTGAAGCAATAAAGGAGCTAGGGACACTGTCTGGCTTTAGATCCTTTCCACTCTTTTAACATTTCCAGATAGCTTGAAATTGATGATCAAGTAGTCCAAGTGAGGTGTGAGGAAGTTGACAATGCATGAATTCCATCATCTTCAATCAGTGTAAAGTATTAAACACAGGGAGGAACATTAATTACTTTGTGGCATGTGAGGCAGGTGGGACCTTTCTCCATCAAGCTTCGCTCTCCCCCTTTTTGAGTCCATTAAGTCATTAACTGTCTTGACTCACACTACTCTCCCAACCCATTTATTTTATGATTCAGACATAGTCTATACACATCAAAGAAAAGGAGTATTAAATATGTAAGACTACATATCTCTCTATACCATATGATGCAATTATATAATACAGTATTCATGAGGCAGAACTTTTGATGGGTCTTCATCTTTGTGGGGTATTAATAAAGAAGCCCATTTAATAGTTATCCCTTTTTTATGTATTTATATATTGGAGCAAAGATTTTACTACGTAGGGAGAGCAGTAGTTGAGAATCCTAGAGAGAGAAAGAGTTGGACCAAATGAAATGAACCCTTCATGCATGAATGAGTTAAGTTAGGGAATGGAATCCAATCATCCGCAGTAGTAGTATGTGTAGGTGTTCTTGGACTATAGTACTATATTGCTTCCAAAGCTGAAAAGGGTAGTCTGATTTTCTATTGTTTTGCTAACTTTAGCTGTGGATTAGACCTCTCATGTCTCCTCCACCTTTGTAATAGTGAATTTGTCATATTGAGCTAACCCTAGGATCCCTTTCCCCCTCACTGTCCCCTCCATGGTCTCTCTCTGTTGGGTGGTGCAATTAAACAATAGCAACCACCACCACCGCTAGAGTCTCTGGTTTGACCCATCTGCTAAGACTTTGGAAACAATATATAGGGCATGTGGGGTCCTCAAATTTGGAAGTTTTAATACTATAGATTACCCTAGCTAGATTCAGCATCAATTATAGTAGGTGAATCAATTATTGACATGTGGCAAACTATACTTGACAAATAATAGGGATAGGATAGACAAGAATGCTGACCCCACTCAACACTATCACCACCACCATATCAAACAGTTCTGGCCCTGCCCTGTTTATAAATCAGAGGAACATTATTGTGTTAGGTTTTGCTGTTTTGCTACTTTAATTCTTGTCTCTCTCTGTAGTTTGTACATATGCAGAGGAAGAGGTCTCTTCCAAGTGCTTTCGTATCTTTGTTGGGTGTGTTGATACTTGAGACTGAGAGAATAGTAGTCTGTCTTTAAAGCAATCCAGCTACTAGTTCTTCCTTCCTGGGCTCCACAACCGAAAATCTCGTAGAATCCACAACAACTTGTCGTGATCTACGGGGGATGGAAATAAAATTTTGTTTTCTTTATTTTAGGATTCCTTTCTTAATTAGTATCTCTTAAAGCCTCCATTATTAATATTTACCATGATTGACTCAATTATCATGTATAAGAGTTTTAAGGTCATCTCACTTAAAGTTAATTAATTTTAATTAATTTTAAGACAAAAGTTTTTATCACGATTTTTTTTTTTCGGATAAGATTTCATCATGATATCAGAGCGAGTACATAAGGAAGTATTAAAATAGTCCTATAATCCTACATCAGTCGATTGTGGTGATGTTTGTTAGAACAAATACCAATAAATATGAATGAAAAAAAAAAATACAGATTCATACAACATAGAGATTTAAAGAGGTTTACACACCGATGTGGTGCGCTACATCCTTGGACGAAGAAGAAGATGATGATGATTTATTATGTTGGAAGAAAAGTTACAATGGAGATCTTTATCAAGAACAATCAAATCGAGGCAAGAAAACTCACCTAGAAACCCTTACACGAAACCCCCCAAATTTCACACTAGTTGCTCAATAAAACAATAGTACATATATACTCCTCCAAGTCAGGTCAATCTATTGGGTTGTAGTAGGTTGGGTCATACCGTACTGTATCATAAGAACTATGCCCCAGCACCTATACGAGAACAGTGCTGGACTCTGAGCTTGGGCCTATTGGCCCAATCCCTCTGTTACCATTTGTGATACCCTACTTTCTAAACCCAGTCTAATTATCCGTATTGACTTGATTTGATCATATAAGGGCTGAATCGGAGAGAACCGACACAAGTATTATATGGAATATGATAGCAAGGGTGACATTGAACTCGAGTTGGTTTGACATGATCGAGCGGGCACCAAGCGTAATACTTGCACCCAAACCTTGTACTTGCACGTATCACGAGGCCATGTACAAAAAAGTAAAGGTACACACTAATATTTGTGGGTGCCAACGTGATCTAATATTATGTGGGAATTTATTCCCATTGAAGCCCACCTGAGATTTAGCCCACCTAAGATAAAGCCCACCTGAGATTTAGCCCACATTAGATCTACCCACCTGACATATACTCACCTGAGATGGTCCACCTAAGATTTAGCCCACCTGAGATGGCCCATTTGAGATTTAGAAGATATTTTGGGAGCCTAGGTATAAAAGAGGAGACATTAATTGTGTTTCCCTCATTAATGTTAGTTGGTCGGTGGGAAAGTAAAGAAGAGAGAGAAAAAAGAAGAAAGGAAAAGAGGAAGAAGAAGAAAAAAGAAGGGGAAGTTGACCGTAGAGCTTCATCGGAGCTGGGTCTTGGTATTTTGAGCCTAGATTAATGATCAGCTCACCGAGGTCTTCGATTTGAGGTAGGTATTGTACACATTCCAAAGATTCTTAGGAAAATCCCTTTCTTAAATTTTTTTTTTTTTTGAAAGAACCCACTTGGATCTTGCTAATCCTACTTGGATAATCAAATCTAAGGTCTAATGGAAGGTGTGTATAATGATTTTGAAGGATTTGGAAGGAATGTTGATGAAGATCTAGAGTATTTGGAGGTTCTTAAGCAAACGAAGTAAAATTTGGGGTTCATTGGTGTTCTTGAGAAAGAAGTAAGAATTTTCCTTTTTCTTTTGATTTGATCGTAGATATAGGTTGAGGGTATATGACTGAACATTAGATAAGTGATTTGAGTCATCGGATCATCCGCAAACAAATTCCTTAAGCCGGAGGAAAGTCGGAAATGATGTTGAAAATAATTTCATTTAAATACTGGGGGTATTTTTACCCCGTCGATCTTCTGGTTTTAGCCCACCTGAGTTCCCAGAACTCAGTTTCTAGGCTCTGGAGTAACCGACGAGCTGAAACCGATGGGCTACATAACCCACCGATCTTCTGGTTTTAGCCCCTCTGAGTTTCCAGAACTTAGTGTCTAGGCTCTGGAGTAATCGGCAGGCTAATATCGACAGGCTACATAGCCCACTGGTCTTTGGCTCTAGCCTACCTGTTTTTCCAAAAATTCCAGAATTGGTCCAAATTTGATGGGTAACCCCCATTTATGATTCTAAACCCGATTTTAGTGTTCAAACATGATGGTTTTGACCCCAAAATGGTGAAATGATAAAATCATTATGTTTATGATAGGTTACACTCAATATACGCGTACCCACACATCAGATTTTTTTCGTACCTGGTACAAGCACTGTGTACATATACAAGTAAATAGGGAGTGGATTCTGATTTAATTTCAAAATGTTATATATCATTTAACATGTGTTAGTCTAGCCATGTCATCATATCACTTGTGTGTAGATTAGACATCACATATACGGTATACCATATCACATATTGTATGTGCATTTACATAACATGTTATGCTTTGCTTTATGATGAATATCCTTTTATGTCGTGATGTATGTGATGGAAGAATTTCATTTGGATATGATGTATATGCTAGATTAGATGCCGTAGTCGGTTTGAAAACGAGTACATGGTGGGTCGTGGTATGAGATGCGGCGCCATTGTGTAATCATACTATACTCATGTAGAGGCATGTGACTAGAATGTGATTTAATTTTGTGCTACAATCCTTCCCAACAGAGGTTTACGTGTTGGGGGATCATTGGGGGAAAACATCGGGTTGCGGTTGTCGAACTCCTGCAGCGATTAGAAGTACTCACGGCTGATCGCTAGGACAATCAGTAACCCCGGTGGTATATTCAGAGGGCCGATCGTACTGCTTTTATTTCGGGTGGAGTCACCCATTTACTTTCTGTCATTTAAATTTTATGGGAGTCGGCTTGCATTTTAAATTTCGATACCAATGGTAAGCCTTCTCCGACAACCCTATGGGCTTATCGCGGGATGGGGTTTGTAGCTCATACTTGGGGCATATGCGCACTATGGTTGTGAGTAGTACAAAACCTATGACCTAGTAATGTTGTTAGGCTAATAGGGTTAAAATGAATTGCATATAGGCGCATTTGTGTTGTGACTGCTTGTGTGGTATTTTTTTCCACTTACTGGGTTAGTGAGTTCATTGCATATGCACAATTCTTTTTAGGTGATTTTGGAGGTTACCCACCCAGTGATCAGGAGCCGGGCCCCACTGTGGAGTTTCCATCGGAGGACTGGTGGGTCCCTCACGAGTTCGAGCACAGTGTCGATTGCACGTGCAAGGATTGTGCTGCATGGCAGCAGTGACTCCTAAGTGATTTTTTTTTTATTCTTTTGATGTACTCCCTTTTGTTACTTGATGCTTAAATTGTTATATTTTTGTATATATATATCATGCTTTCGGGCCAAAATGTATGTAATTTTTATAACTCAATTTAGATATCAAGTATTTGGGAAACAATACAGGTATTATTATGAATAAGTCTTCCATTGAAAATACAGGTCTTATCTTAGATTAGTAGATGTATGCTGTATTACAGTCACTGCATTGTTGATTCTGACAAGTTTGTGAATTAACCGGTATTAACTCGATCATCAATTCGGCTTTGCGCGAGCAAGGTGTGACACCATCATTGATCTAAAAAAAATTTCATTCAAGTCATCACCAAAATGTATCATAGTAAACCATCCTTCAAAACAGCTCAAAAATTCAAAATTTAAGACGAACGTAAAGAAGCACAAGAGGCCACCTCACTTGTTTATACTTGTCGGCATATATAATAGAGAGCAAGTAAATTCCTCAGATTGGAACCTCTGATTCAATTAGCCCTGTGGCTGTCAATGGATGAACCAACAGACAAACGACTTGACGGGTCATCGCTTATCTTATCAGTCTCTTGTTGGGACTTGATTGAGAGAGAGAGAGAGAGAGAGAGAGAGAGAAGAAGAAGAAGAAGAAGAAGGTGGTAATGTACAAAAGTAGAAATCACTGAGAAGGAAACAGGAAAATGAAACGTAAAAGTTACGACTGCTCTGTTTCTCCACAAAGGAACGTCGAGGGGTAAACATAACACAAAGACAAGAAAAAGTTTCATAACTGAGTTTTGTTTCTGAAAGATGAGACAAATGGGAATATATTCCCTGAAGGAGAGAGACGAATAATGTGAAGTGTGTGATCAGGTGGAGTTTTGGCCTTTAAATTGATTTCTGGGAACTGATAGCACAAACGGGGTGGGGATCCCCAAATCACATAGGACAGGACTGAAGAACCAGAGTCGGCACTCATGATCAGCTGTGGCACAACTGTAGAAGCAGAACCACTATAATATTGTAGAGAGAGAGAGGAAAGTACTACATATGATGATGAATAAGTG